>NC_068365.1:71915205-72057705 GCF_020536995.1 Dreissena polymorpha
ATATGTCATACAATATTATGCTCTTTTTTGCGGAACAATATATTAAACACATTTTAATGTTCCAAGTAAGTGTTCGTTTATCATATGAATAGATATCGTTGCGGAATATTAAAATGTAATAAAGGTCTCCACACAAAACAAAAACGAGCATTTTGTATTTCTTAACATCTATGTAATCATACAACATCTAGCGTTGCAATTTTGGCTTTGCTTAAAGGAACATTGATTTTGTATATGTTAACTTAATGTTTTCAAAGTAGTGTACGAAATATTCGTTGATTTTGAGTATTTATGTTACTTTAAACGCCTGGCGAACATTGTATTATTGTACCGACTATGTTCATGATTATCTGCTAACGAAACGATACTTTACACACTGTTCGTAGTCGAGAGTGGTATTATACGTGTTTAAATATATTATTTTTGTTTGATTCTATGAATTTTAATATTTTTTGCGAAATGTAAACACGTCCATTTTGAGACAAGTTCGGAACACTGTTATATTCATCATTAAACGGGCACAATAGCTTGACACACACGTTTATGTAGGGCATGCTCGAGCTTGTGAAGACGGAAACTGATAGCAATATTATTTGTTTCTTGTTAATAATCTTGGCAGTAATACCTGCGTCCCGTTACAGATTAATGTCACCATTCAGTTTGAAACACTATACTGTAGGGACATAAATCAAAACTGACTCGACAAGTTATTCACAGCTATCTACAAGTACTTTTCCTTTCGTATTTAGATTACAAATTGTATCAATTTGATAAACTTAATCACAACGATACGTTAAATGATTACGCATTTTTGGACTGCAATGTTGTGTTGAGTTACCTACACTACTTTCGTCTCTTTTCGTTCAAATTTTTATATTGCACCCAACATTAAATCTGTTACAAAATTCATTGAGTAGGAATTTTACTTAATACTAAGGCTACACCGGGTCATACATGTCGTTCATAATATTTATGTTATACCACTAACGAGGTTAAATCTTTGTATAATAAAACAATAATCTCAATAAAATTAAGCATTTCACGTATGTTTTTTTATTGTACAGTAATAGCATAATTCATTTTGTTAAAAATGTTTTATTACTTTTAAATTTTGTGTAAAACCACGTATGTTGTGTTTTTTAAATGTTTAATTTGTTATTTGTTACGTGTAATGCTATCTAGAATGTGTATATTTACATTTAAACATATTATATATGTTCAATTGTTTGATTTTGATGGCATTTTTGCTTCGGTACCCACTTGTTTAAAAAAAAATGTTCAGAACATTCACCTTGAGTGCTAAAAATGTGAATGACTGTATACGTCAATAACGTGTATCTATTAAAAATGCATTAAAGTAATAACGTTCGTAAAGTTTTGTTTTCTAGTTTACCTTGTAATTCGTTTACGCACACAGACTATCGAAAAAAAGGATGCTGAAATCTTATGTATGCATTATAATAAAGAGTTTTCTGATACAATGATCATTTAACTCTAACTCGGTGCGACATATTTTGTACATTTTTATAATTCATTTTAACACAGGAAGAATAATCCCTTCGTCAGTTTGTAAGATTAATATTGTACGCGTGTTGACTCTGGGCGTTCTGAGTTCGATACCCAAATCTGGGAGCATCCGCGGGAATTTTTGAAATCGTTGTTTCTTCCTATGGTCCTGGATTGTATTGTATATTTAAACTCGACTGGAATAATAGACCTGAAAACGATATAGTCTTATACAAATTGATCGATAAAAGTGCGTAGGAAAACTAAATAAAACCAAAGGTTTAATTTAAAATCATCAAAGTAGTTTTAAAGGATACTTTATTTGTTTGTGTCCACAAAAAGTGGGTTTATCAAATAAATGGCCTATTCCCACATTTTCCTGGCCGTTACAAACCAGTTGATAATGGTCTATGACAAATATCGTTTTAGTTATTTCCCGTTTTTTTGTGACTGTAAACGACACAAACAAAATGCAGTTATGAATCGAATATTTATTAGTTAAATAACAACAAAAAAATGCAAATTGATAATCCAGATTTTAAGAGTTGCTTTTTATTTCTGGGGAAACCACGGTATGGAGTTGGGTTATTGAGATTTCTGTCTGCAATTTCTTCGGTTATTTTCGCTTTTACATTGATACTGATTGCATTAATAACAGAGAGTAACAAAACAAAGACTCGAGTGAATATATGTGCGTGCGCAGCCCAGCAGTCACATTCGTGGACTTATAAGGTAGCCTAGACGCCTTTCAATTTGTCGGTTGAATCCTTTAATTTACTTAAAAGATTAAACATTAACTCATAACTCCAGCGTGCTATACAACCACTCTGCATATGTTCGCTTAATGGGTATGAATTGGATTGTTTTATGACCTGAACATTTAATCATATAAAGTATTTGACGTTATTCGTTTTAATTGTGGTATAGTCGATACATTTTTTAATTTAATGAAGGAGGCGTTTACCCGACAGGTTTAATAACCGAATAGCTCAGCGACACAATGTTTGAAAAATCATATTAACAGCACCGGTGGGAAATTTAATTGTTCATTTTATTTACTAAGTTGGACTGTCAAAAATGTCGCAGTTCAAACCCCACATGTTTTGCTCTGATCATTCCCTGGAGGCGACTATTATTCATAATTTTATCAAATAAAAAGTATATATTATATAAATATGATTGCATGAATTAAAACAGTCTTCATCATAATAATTATGATTTATTGTTTGGAACATTGCTTATACCCGTCCTGTCTATTTGTCTGTCCATCGGTATCACTGTCTGTCTGTCTGTCTGTCTGTCTGTCTGTCTGTCTGTCTGTGTGTCTGTCTGTCTGTCTGTCTGTCTGTTTTCATTTCTTTCTGTCATATTATTACATTCATCATCATAATACTCTATGTGTATTATTTTCAACATTAATTATATACCCTACCTGTCTTCTTGTTCGTCCGTCTGTCTAACGTCTTCTTAAATGCCTGTCCTCCTGTCTGTTTTTCTCTCATCATCATTAATTGATATACACATAGCTATTTTCCCTACCACATGTATGGTATTAGACACTACAAATATTATTTGTAATACAATATAACGGTCGCGCGGTTATACAGTCAATATATATATATAATTGTGTCCTTCCATAGGTTGTCTATAATCTATCTTAAAGTTGTGTTTAAGGTGTGTCAAGTATAAAACATGGATATTGTTCACAATATAAAAATCCTGAAAGCATGGTCATTAAACAATGTTAATTGTGCTTTCAAATTTTACTTAAAACCTGTGTGACCTTTAAACCAGTCAATTATTTACGATTGGCGAATATAAAACATGAATATTGTTCAAAATATAACATAGCACGTCATGTTCAGTATAAAATTAATTCTGTGCTTTTACATTTAACGTTAAACCTGTGTGACCTTAAAACCACAACTTGTTGCCATCAGTTGTTAGTAATTACCCTCATGACGTGATTTGAGATTGTCTACTCCAATACGTTTGTTAAAAAGTTATCAATAACACTACTTAAAAATGCTTGAACGTATGTGTTGTTTTACATATTGCCGGGATGTGCGTGATCTTCGTAGGTCAATTGCTTAATTTAATCCTGGTTTATCCGATCATACACCATGCATAGTGATTTAAGTATTAATAACTAAATAAATCGTATGATTTTTGCAAAGTCAGAATATAAGTAGATAACAACAAATTTATTTTTGAACGAATTGGGTTTAGCTGGATTATTTTCTTTTCTTCATAATTTTGTCTTTTTAACCAAAAATTACATACAATAAGGTAAGTACACAAAAATAAATAGTGTTTATGATACTGTAGCGGAATTTTAGGCAGAGCAAAATTAATCGACAATCATTTTCCTAGTGCTATTAATTATTCCCTTAGCAATTTATATGATAATAATATACGATAATTTTCATGATAGTTAAACCTGAATAGGGTTAAACTTTTGTCAGATAGACATTTCACACCTGCACAGACGATATGTTTGTACCGACTATATGTGTACTTAGTATATGTGTACCGAGTAAATGTGTACCGAGTATATGTGTACCGAGTATATGTGTACTGTCTATATGTGTAATAACAATATGTGTACTGACTATATGTATACTGACTATATGTATACTGACTATATGTGTAATGACTATATGTGTACTGACTATATGTGTACTGACTATATGTGTACTGACTATATGTATACTGACTATATGTATACTGACTATATGTATACTGACTATATGTGTACTGACTATATGTGTACTGACTATATGTGTACTGACTATATGTATACTGACATCGCCATAGTACTGTCGTATTGTCGCGTTATCGCCATAGTGATGTCGTATTGTCGCGTTATCGCCATAGTACTGTCGTATTGTCGCGTTATCGCCATAGTACTGTCGTATTGTCGCGTTATCGTCATAGCACTGTCGTATTGCCATGATATCGTCATAGCAATGTCGTATTGTCGCGTTATCGTCATGTCACTGTCTTAATGTCGCCTTATTGTCATCGTGAATGCGAGTCATCCTCGTTGTACTGTCGAATATCGAATTAAAAATAAAAACGTGCATAGGCAATGGTAACGAGACACCGATTAAACCTTCTACCATCAACGTGAAAGTGTAGTTTGCCATTTTGCAGACATGTAAGAGTGGTCATCATTGTCAGAGTCAAATGTGTCACCCGTGGCCCGTATTCACCAATCCATTCTTTGACTTACGAATTGAAATATAAGTAAAACCAAGACTAATTCGTAGGCTTCTACTGGTGATTGTGACATAAACATGTTCTACATGACAAATGATTCAGATAGAGTTGGCTATTAAGTTTGACACAATACTAAAGCAATTATTGAAAAATTCAAATTTAAAGAATGGTGTATATTCTTAGAGTTAAAAATAAGAAATGCGCGGTGAACACTGGTCCTGAACAGTTAAAAATAAAATTGTTCATAGTGGACGCAACAATAAAGGTTAACATAAAATCATTTCATGGCCTGTTATGTTATAGAAATTTATCCAATCCCTTTGCTTCACGGTGGCAATCGATGACTTTCGAACAGTTAATTTCGTTTTGTGAGGCGCTCTTGACAACATTTTATAACACTCTTGCCCACATTGGATAAGGTAAATGTCAAATATTTGCACATCCCAAGTTGTTGAAAGCATACACCAGAAAGTGGTTTACAGTTAAACACAGGATTCTTAAAAAAAAATCTGCCCCTCGGTATGCCTTTGGCATGAATAATACTTAAAGTTTCAATTGCGTGCCTCCTTTTAAAAGAAAACGTTTTAACTTCAGCATCAACGCGTTTGTTATGGACATGCTACACAAATGTTATAGAAGAAGAATAGTCGCAGGTTGATTTTAGCGAACAATAAAACTTTCGATAAGATAAAAGTAGCGGTAAAATATTGTAACTTCAAACACGACTTTCAAATTCATCTCTTTGTGTGATTTAAGCGTATTGTGTTCACCAAATCCAGAGCTTAGCCCTTTTCATTTGTGTTTTATAATCGAGGTCGCAGCAGTAAAATTTATTGTAGCTCCTTTTAGGCAGCTTATGACCCGAACAATATCGAGACTTTCAGGTACATTTCATCATCATCATCATTATCATCATCATCATCATCATCATCATCATCCTCCTCCTCCTCCTCCGCCTCCTCCTTCTCATCATCATCATCATCGTCGTCGTCGTCATCATTATCATTATCATCATCATCATCATCATCATCATCATCATCATCATCATCATCATCATCATCATCATCATCATCACTACCACCACATCACGACCATCATCACCATCATCACCATCATAACCATCATAACCATCATCACCATCATCACCTTCATCAGCAGCATCATCATCATCATCATCGTCGTCGTCGTCGTCGTCATCATCAGCATTATCATCATCATCATTATCATCAACATCATCATCATCATCGTCATCATCGTCATCATCATCATCATCATCATCATCATCATCATCATCATCATCATCATCATCATCATCATCATCATCATCATCATCATCATCATCATCATCATCATCATCATCATCATCATCATAATCACTACCACCACACCACGACCATCATCAACATCATCACCATCATAACCATCATCACCATCATCACCTTCATCAGCAGCATCATCATCATCATCATCGTCGTCGTCGTCGTCGTCATCATCATCAGTATCATCATCATCATTATCATCATCATCATCATCATCATCATCATCATCATCATCATCATCATCATCATCATCATCATCATCATCATCATCATCATCATCATCATCATCATCATCATCATCATCATCAACATCATCATCATCAGCATCATTATCAACAACGCCATCGCTGTCGTTTTCTGCATCGTTGTCTTAGTCATGATTGCCAACATAATCACAATCAACGGGATGTTAATCATGATTACACTCATCTCTTAGTCATGGCAATATGTGTCTATTTGCGAAGTTCATTGTTTGCTTTTATTTGAAGTAATAGTTTTTGCGAAAAGTATAAATTGCATTTGATTGATGTGTTTATATAAATGTTTGATTTGCATCAAACTGAGACCATATTTACCTAGACGATGGTTTATAGATAATGCTAATGAAAACTCTCAAATGTCGACATAAACAACTTAAGACAAATTTATCTGCTAACGCCATATAAGTTTGGAAAATATTTTCCTATGTTGTTGACCCTTAAGTAGAATTTGCTCATATGTTTGTTTTAGATTTTTCCAATTTATATACATATATCACTTCATTCGAAAGGTCCGGCAAAATATTTGCCGCACTTGAAATATTAACATGTAAACATTATTGCCGTGGTATTGAGCTAAGAACAATTTTAATAGTAGTGTTGCATGTATGTCGTCGTTCGTGCAAATCGGATAGAATAGTGTCTTGTAACATTATGTTGGCGTGTTTTATGTCTTTCATTTATAAACTTAAATTACAAGATACCTTAAAATAAAACATGCATTTTGGTTATTATTTCAGCGTCATAGTGGTACTATTGAAGATGACAAACATAGTATTTTTTGTTAATTAATGTTGGCCTTAATGTTGTTGTTACTTTTATTAGTAATATAAGTGTCTTTAAGACGATATTGATGCTAGCGTTTAAGGATTTTGATTTTGATTATTGTTATGGATATAATTATGATAATAAACTTTATTTTTTATCAAAATTGTTAAATGCATAATTTAGTTGATTTTATTTTTGTTTGCTTCCAGAATCCTACACTGCCACCGGTGTCAGACTCAATATTTTATTGCACACAATTGATTCAATCATTGTGTCGCAATGCCATTAAGAAGTGAATCTATTCCTGAAATACACCGTTGTTGACTTAAACCACTTTGATAATTAACGGAAAACGAAGCCGTAGCAATCAAGCCACGGTTCAAAGGTCGGAGTACAGCGATGATATCCTGCGTAATAATCAGCGATCCGGAAACAGGCTTAAAATAGACATGACGTATTACGACCGCGAGCAGAAAGTAATAATTAAGGATTTAGGCCAAGAGAGTCTTTTATTGCAGTCAAAACTTGACAACGACCGCAAAACTCGTTCGTTGGGTCTCTATGGATCGCAATATGTGACTTCCGATCCCAAATGGAGTCGACAACTGACCCAGTCTAGGTCATCATCTTTAGTAACGTTATCAAGTCCCTTGCGACAGACGCAGCAATCAATTTCAAGGACGGAAACGAAATTTCCATGGCATAAAGAGAAAGACAAAGGTAGTGCTGTCGTGAGTGATGTTGCAGTTTCTGGGATGAGTTCTTCCACCACAAAAAGTAGTGCCCTTAAGCACAGCGCGTCTGCGCCGCATGGTCTTAATCGTCCGCCTGCAGATGATTTTCTAGCCGGTATCCTGTACGAGGCTTTGAATGACGAACTTTTGTACACTCAATGAGTCACCGCTAACTCGCCTTACAAGGCTGAATCACTACCAAGCAAAAGCAGAACGTCCGTGACGTCACGTAGGAAAACGAAGACGCCACGTCATCGATCCACTCCTAGCGACTCAATAGTGCTGCTCTTGAGTCAGACGAAGTTATATACTGACCCATTGACTCAAATTCGACAATATATTTGAAACCGGTTTCACTGTTTTCGACACCTGAATTGGAAGAATCATTTATCATATTAACATAGTCACGTATTAGGGGATCACTCGGAGAGGTGGTGAGTTCGAGTATAGATGTTACCACGCAATAGGTGAGCGATAGGAGAAGTTTATCGGTCTGTTCATTGCGCTAGGATAAGTATCCTAGCGCAATGAACAGACCGATAAACTAGTGGGTGACACGATTGAACTGTTCTAGCCTGCACATGGAATCACTACTATTCTGAAACGTCAAGACCGTTTAAAAGAACTGTAAGAAATAGTTATGTTAATGCGTACGCGATATCTTACCCATCCATGCAGCCCTCTAAAAACCCGGAAATATTAGGTAGGACAAAACGATCATGACAGAAATAGTCAATTAATATGTAAGGAAGTAATTTTGGAGCCTCCAATGGTCACTTGAATTAAATAAAATTCACAGGAATAGTCAATAAATATGTATGGAATTTTTTTTTGAACTTTCAATGTTTATCCGATTTAAAAAATACAGGTAATTAAAAGATATTAAAATGATTCCATGAACAATAATTACCGCAACGAAGCACTCTTGAATGCCTTAGAAACGTCAAAATGCTTTATCGGCATGTCTAGAAGGCAATTTGTTTAATTACACGGATCTCACGATTTCTCTTCAATGCATGCTTATGCGATTTATAATAAGTACTTGGTACGTTTTAAACGAGAAGGCAACCAGCTTCTGTCGTATGTCTTAACATTAGTTGCATTTAATATGATTTTATGGTTTGTATTTAATGTATATGATAACATTTCATGTTCACCTTTAATAAACCTGTCCTGTTTGTTTGACTTGAAAATGGAGACAAACTTCTTTTTTTGATCTTTAAATACCGCAATGTAACTAATTCAAAAGCCCATAAACACTCAAAATTAACGAATATTTCATACAATATTAATCAAAAAGATACAAAATGCTCTTTGTTTGCGGAACAATATATTTAACACATTTTTATGTTCAAATTTAGTGTTCGTTTATCATATGAGTTTATATCGTTGCGGGGAATTTAAATGTAATAAAGTGCTCCACACAAAAACAAAAACGAGCATTTTGTATTTCTTTAAATCTATGTAATCATACAACATCTAGCACTGAAATTTTTGCTTTGCTAAAAGGAACATTGTGTATGTGTTAACTTAATTTTTTCGAAATAGTATACGAAATATTCGTACTCGCGTGAATATGATGTGCGTGCGCACCCCAGAAGTCACATTCGTGAACTTATTAGGTAGCCTAAACGGCTTTCAACTTGTTGGTTTAATCCTTTAATTAACTTAACAGATTAAACACAAACTCATAACTCTAGCGTCCATACTACCACCGTGCATGCATTCACTTAATGGTTATGAAGTGGATTGTTTTTATAACAGGGACATTTCGCCACATTTGTGCAAAAAGGTACCACGAGTAATTGAATTGTAATTGCACATTTTTGCAACAATGGATCAATTAAATCATAGAAGTTTTTAAAAATATTCCAGCACGTATCCCCATCTTATGATAATCTACGAAAATCATTATGTGTTTAACTTGTTACGGTTTTAATGTCCTACAATGACGTTGTATGCATCATGAAATTTAATGTGAATCGCTTGTTTAATTATCATAGTGCTTGGTTAAAACAGGATACGGTGCGAACTTAGTGGAACATTTTAGCACGACAAATTCCACGAGTGTAGGTTGTTGAATTTAACAGACTTTTAAAAGTTGAAATATTGAAGATAAAATAATACATATACCGGAGGTATAACGTAAATGAATGAAATAATTGAGGTGTAGGTGAAATATTGAAGGACTTTGTAAAGCAGATATATTAGTATATCTACTACTATTAACTGTTATTCTTAATATGTATGCGTTATTTGACACATTTTTGCTTGAAATCCAACATTTAATTAAAAAAATGTATAATAATTTTTGGTAATACTAATGAGATAATGATGATGATGACAATGATTTTACTGATACTACTACTACTTTTACTTCTGTCTGTCTGTCTGTCTGTCTGTGTATGTCTGTCCGTCTGTCCGTCTGCAATACGTCAGTGGTATGTCGTTATTTGTCTGCATGACTGTCTTTTGTCTGTCTGCATATGTGTGGGGGTCTGTCTATCTGTCTGTTTGTCTGCTTTTCTGTCTGTCTGTGTCATCGGTCTGTCGTCCGTAGTCGGATGAATGTAGGAGGGATTGAGAAGATATCGCAAACGGAGAGAGAGAGGAGCGAGAGAGGAGAGCGAGAGGAGAGAAGAGAGCAGTAAGTAACGAGAGGAGAGCTCGAGAGGCGCGAGAGAGATATATAAGCTAGGGCTCTCTATTTCTCTTCGTATATCTCTCTTCTCTCTTCTCTCTCTCTCTCTCTCTCTCTCTCTCTCCTCTCTCGTCTCTCTCTCTCCCCTCCCTCTCTCTCTCTCTCTCTCTCTCTCCTCTCTCTCTCTCTCTCTCTCTTTAATTATGTATGTCATACACATGTTATCATATTCATCACCATAATCATCTATTTAGGTGCCTACACAGAACATGTATTACTACGCCCCTGTATCATCATAGTATTTTAAATAGTTATGATATTCCCTACCTTTCTTTATGTCTGTCCGTCCGTCTAAACGTTTGTTAACCGCCAGTCCGACTGTTTGTTTGTCTCTCTGATATTAATTACAATCATCATCATCAATTGATATACAAATAGCTATGATACGCTATCTACATACAACTTCTATGATATCAAACACAACAAATATTTCGTAATACAATATATCGGTCGCGTCGTTATACAGTAAATATATTTAATTGTGTCCATCCATACGTTGTCTACAAACTATCTTCAAGTAGTATTTAAGTTGTGTCCAAATAAAACATAATATTGTTCAAAATATAAAAATCCTGATAGAATGGTCAGTAAAAATTAAAATAATGCTTTAAATTTTTACGTTAAACCCGTGTGATCTTAAAACCAATCAATTATTTAAGTGTTGTCCAATGAAAATGAAGAATTAATAAACGTCATTGTCATTCAAAAATTAAAGCATTGCTTTCAAACCTGCGTGACCTTAAAACCAAACAATTGTCGCCATAAGAGTTTATTAATGACCCTCATGATGTGATTGGACATTTTCTACACCAATAAGTTTGTGTAATTGTTTTCATTATCACTACTGAAACATTGTTAAGTACTAAGCCAATATCTAGACAGGTTAAACGTTCGTTTTTTTTTTCCTTTTACATCAGTCCGGGATATGCGTGAACTTACTGGGTCAATTTCTAAATTAAATCCTGGTTTATCCGATCATACACCATGCATAGTGATTTAATCATTAATAACGAAATAAGTCGTATGATTTTTGCAACTTTAAGTCAGACGTTTAGGCAATACATAAGAATTGTAATGAATTGTGTTCAGATGGATTAGTTTCTTCTCTTTACTAATTTGTCTTTATAACCAATATATAAATACAATCAGGTAAGCACAAAAAATGAAATACTGTTTATATTACTGTAACGGTACTTTAGTCTAAGCAAAATTAATCGACATGCATTTTCTCAGTGATATTAATTATTCATTTATAATTTTATATGATAATTAAATATGATAATTCTTTGCGTTCTCGCTCTGCATTTAAACTGAATTCTTCGAAATTATATACAAAGTTAAACCTGACTAGGTTTAAACTTTTGTCATAAAGACATTTCACACCTGTACAGGCGATATGTTTGTACCGACTATATGTGTACTGTGTATATACGAAGATAAACCAGGATCAATTAACGGATGCTGCGTTTTAACCGACAGTTTGCATCGATTTACGAACATACCTTAATTGTAATGATTTATTCTGCAAAATGGTGCGTCTTTTTTCCTATACGTGACATATGTAATGTCTAAAGTTCTTACACGAACCTGTGAAGCTTTGGGTATTGATACATGATACCACAAGATTCGCGAGTTTGTTAATATATTGCAACATATGAAAACTATTATTGAGCCGCGTTTTGTGAAAACTGGACAATATGCATATGGATAAAGTTTCGTAACTGATTAGCGTGTAGTGTACATGCTGATAAGGGACAAATCGTTCCGCCTAAAATGTTTTTCGTTTACAATATACCTCCTTTTAATAACACAATCCATACCAGCGGAAAGTGTCGCCCCTGATAAACCTCCGCGGACTGCACAGTCTAATTTGAGACGACAATCTAAGCACCCGCAGTTAACACAGTTTCCCAATGACACTTATTTTTTGATCTCTCTCCCCATTAAATTGATTGATGAAAGTTGACAGTACTATAAGGACAACACCTCACCAATAGTTTAAGAAAATGCTTCTCCGACAATACAATGGTGATAACTCTATACTATATCGCTTAATCATAATCGAACTACCCTAATATTTAGTCTTCGTCATCGTACTGCCGCGTTATCATAATCATACTTTCGCTTTATCGTCATAGTACTGTCGTATTGTCGCGTTATCGTCATCGTGCAGTCTTAATGTCGGGTTATTGTCATCGTGAAGTCGCGTGAACTTGTCGTTTGCCTTTTTACAGACATGTGCAAGTGGGCATCGTCATGGCAGTCAAATGTGTCAATATTGGCCCATATTCACCAAGCCATTCTTAGACTTAAGAATTAAAATATACGTTGATCCAATAGAAATTCGTCAAGCGTTTGAATATACCCAGGCTTCTACGGGTGATTATGCTATAAATAAAATTCTAAATTACAAATGATTAAGATAGAGGTGGCAATTAAGTTTGACACAATATTAAAGCAATTCTTGAATATCCCAATTTAAAGAATGTTATATATTCTTAAAGTTAAAACTCAGAATTCCGTGGTAAAAATTTGCCCCGAAAAGTAAAACAAACTACTTTTTCATAGTGAATTAATCATGAAAACTTAGCATAAAATCTGTTCACGGCCTAGTATTTTATAGATATTTATCAACTCCCCGTGCTTCATCGTGACAATCAATGATATTCGAACAGTAAATTGCGTTTTACGCGAAGCTCTTGACAACACTTTAAAACACTTTAATTCACATTAAATATGGTAAATGTCAAATATTTGCACATCCCGAGTTGCTGAAAGCATATACCATACAGTGATTTACAGTTAAACACTTACAGGTCTCTATAACAGGGGCGTACATCTGTTGGATGGTATTTTTGTTCAAATGTATCATGAATTTGGATTAATATGGTATCAGTTGCCACATTAATATGGTATCAGTTGCCACATTTCAAGGTGCGAAGAATGCGATTGGTCTAAAATGGCTACCCCGACATAATTATTTAAACCCATCATCAGACGTGCATTGTCGAAATAAACCAATGTGGAATATATTTTCCTTAATTTCGGCAATGCTGATATATATGTCACGCGCGGCGGACTCTTATATCAGTCATGCGTGAAGGATGGTCATATTACTCGGAATCAACTATAAAGTAATCAGTTTTAGTAAAATCGGATTAGATTCACACAACAAACAATTTGATACCAAGATGTAATATATTTTAAATACAAAATGCAACACAAACAGCAACATTATTTTTTTACAAATATTAATTGCGCGTGCTCATGACGTCATTATTAACACGTCAAACGACAAAAGTCATATTCTTTCCCGCTAAAGCTGCAGTTGTTTAGTTTTTTTCCATTACTTCTTTAAAATCGGGTACGTAGAGGTATGATTTATAGAAAACAGGTTATTGCCTGATCTTTTTGTAATATATTAGGCTCGGCACGAATAAGTTGATATTACAATGTTTTCTTAAAAAAAAAAAATTGATGAGATAAATCGAATACTAGGTCGATGCCGAATAAAGGCTCGAGGTTCAGATTTTCTAAGCCTCGCAAAATAAACTTCGCTTTATTCGGCACCGACCTAGTATGCTATATTTACTTCATAGCATTGCACACAATTGATGTATTTTATAAAATTGAATATATTCATAGAAGTAAATTCATTAGTTAATTTCAAAGAAATAGAAATACATGTTTTGCAGACATTTTTTCCGCAGCGGTCACTGCCTTTAAGTATGAACCATTGCGCAAACCTGTACATAAATAGGCAATTGGATTAGTAGGTTTAGAAGGCTGACCAATTCACAAACATGACATTGTTAAAATAATACTATTCACACTACTGGTATGATTTCATTGAAAAAGATTCAGATATTAACTCTGGCTTGTCGGTGATAATTGCCTAAGAAAAGCCTCCATGAATTAAAGGGACATTTTCACAGATTTGGGCATGTATTGAAGTTTGTCAGTAAATGCTTATATTGATAAATGTGAACATAGGATCTAAAAAGCTCAAGTAAAAAAAAACAAGAATAAAAGCAAAGAAAGACAAATGGTACGCTAAACTGGGCTGAAACCACTGACTCCTGAAGTAAAAGTTTAGACGGCTCGGCCATCTGCACTCATAGAGAAAATGATGCATTTTATAGTTGATATAAGCAATCCTCATACTGTAACAAAATGAAACGATAACAACAGAACTCTCCAAATTATTCAATCCTTTCGCGTTGCAATGCTTTGTAATTTTCGAGTTTTTAAATCGTCAAAAGATGCATATTTAAGAGTAATGTAAATGTTCAGTATCACTGTTTCCTCACAAATATCATAACTACAACGATAATTTGCGAATCTGAAACAGTTTTTTTTCAATTTTAGCAATTTAACACAACGTCTAAAGGTCCTTTTAAAGATCATATGATTGACAGAACTGGTTTCGGAACTATGTTTTTGTCATTAGTGTATCATTTATTAATGATAACAAAAAAAACATATAGATATTTATTTTTTTGTTTACAGTCACATACACGATTTAATTCTTTAAACTGGGCCAAATTGTATAAAGACACACTATTTAAAAAAATATAAAACTCAGAATGCAAAAAAATACTATCGAGAACGGAAAACATATATTTTAATATTTATTTTTGTTCTGCAACCGAGCTTTATTTTTGGAGACCAGAATCTATCCTGCTACTTATCAATTGTTAAGGTCTTAGCAACATTAACATTTTCTTTAATTGCAATTCCATAATACCTGAGCACATGAATATAGCAATCACTTGATAATAATGAAATAATAACGATTTTTTTTTCTAAAATTGACATAATTGGAACGAAGTACAAATATAAGCCACATTTCCAACTCAATAGGTGCCTTCACAGAACATGTATTACTACGCCCCTGTATCAATTAAATGTTCATGTTTTTTGTATGATCTATAATGGTTTCTCGCCAGAGTTTTTAATTGTCCTTTGAAAAAAGTTTTCTGCATTTTAGTACATAATGATCAGTGTTAAAGCATTTGTTTACTTTTTTTAATTCATGTTTTATAATTATTGGCCACTTAACCAGATATGAAATTGAGTCCAGCTCTGTCCAAAGAGGTTTAACCATTTTTACATAGCAAGGCTCATTTAAGTTATTTGGGAAATAATATAAAAGACTTAGACCATATTAGCGAGAAAGTATTCATATACGCAAAACCACTTTATATTTTTGATAAATTTTGCTGACTTCAATACTTGATTGATTGTGATAATGCTATTGCTCGTACTATTACTGTTGCGGATGATGATATTGTTGTCGATGATTCTTATGGTAATATACACGTCATGTTTTGTAGCATTTACTAAATGTTACCTTAAGGACAGAAACATAATTATGTTTCTTGGTATGCCATAAATAATACTTAAAGTTTCAATGATGTGTATCTTTTAAAGAAAATCTTTTAACTCCAGCATCAACGCTTTTGTATGGACATGCTAAATAAATGTTTTAAAAGAAGAATATTCGGAGGTGAATTTTAGGGTACAATACAATTTTCGATAAGATAAAAGTAGCGGTAAATATTGTAACAGCAAACACGTTTTTTAATTTCATCTCATTGTGCGATTTTAGCGTATTGTGGTCGTCAAATCCAGAGCTTAACCCTTTTCATTTTTGTTTTATTATCGAGGTCACAGCAGTAAAATAAATTTTAGCTCCTTTTAGGCAGTTTATTATGCGAGCAATATAGACATTGTGATGTTCATTTCATCGTTCGTTACTCTATTTATGGCTAATTGCAATTTGAATAATGAAGTGAGAAAGGTAACTTTCAGTTTCTTCACCGTTAGCTGATGTATTGTGTATTCAAGATTAAATCTCAACATAAAACTTGTGAACGGCGATGTTGTATGCTACATATGCATTAATAGCATGTTTTGCGTTTTTCTAAGTTTTTTATATAAGAAACAAATTGCTTTATCATCATTATCATCATCATCATCATCATCATCATCATCATCATCATCATCATCATCATCATCATCATCATCATCATCATCATCATTATCATCATAATCATCCTCAGCAGCAGCAGCAGCATCATCAGCATCATGACCACCAACACCACCACCACCATTATCATCATAATCATCATCATCATCATCATTATCATCATCATTATCATCATTATCATCATCATCATCATCATCATCATCATCATCATCATCATCATCATCATCATCATCATCATCATCATCATCATAATCATCATCATTATCAGCAGCACTATCATCATCATCATCATCGTCATCATCATCATCATCATCAACGCCCTCGTTGTCGTCTTTTGTCGTCTTCTGTCGTTTTCTGCATCTTTGTCTAAGTCATGATTATACAGAAACATACACTCACATCCCATTTGGAAACGTGAGGACCTTTATAAGTTGTTGCATGGTGACGTTTTAAAAGAAAATGTCTATCCAAAGAAATATCTTATGGCATCAAACAATTGCTGTGAACATATACAATTTTGTGCACGCACAAACACACTGGCTTCTTGCCGATCTATTACGTAATTTTGCATTTTTTTAAAAGAGATGGAGCCAATGCCAAGGAGGTGGCGCTCAGGACAAGAGGTGGCGCCAATGCACATTTTCAGCCACTTTAAAGTGACCTATTTTATGTAACAGTTTCTGTGTATTATTGTTCTAGAACTGAAAGTTAATGTTCGTAAAATAAAAGCAACTAACAGGCGAATTTTAATGAGTAAATATGTTCGTGTTCTTATTTGATGTTTTTCATTCACTGTTGTTATTTTATTATTTCTAATTTCATCAATGGTTTAAATGAAGATACGAGAATTTGGTCAAGATTAATAACTACATACCAATGCTAATTGCTTATGTTAAAGCTGCATTTGTATATAACGCTAAGATAGAATGTTCGATATATCATTTAATGCGTCATTGGTGATTAATATTTTCCTCTTTTTACAGATGGGATATTTTAAGAGAAGGAAACGGAAAAGGCTTGGTCCTTGCTTCACGGAAAAGATACAGTCTTAGTAAAAAGTGAAAGCTGCCTGAATTTCAACAAAGAACATCTGAAAGAAACCCGGGTTTTCACGAGTACTCTATGTAAGACAACACATTACAGAAGTATTACCATTTTCAACCCTCAGCTAAATTAAAGAGCAAGATTGATGTCACCAATCGTACGACAACGTGGTTCCCAATTTTTTCCAAAGGTAAAGAAGTAAGAAATTTAGACTTTATGACAGAAAGATATGACAGTTTTGGAAGAGAAAATACTAATTCTTCATTTGATGAGACGTACCTTTACTCAAACAACGGCTTCGGAAACTCGCGTTGAATGACGTCTTTCGCGGAAGGTGATGTAACCTCTGAAACGGGTAGCATATCGGTCACTGAAAGAGATAATACGTGTGAGGAATTCACGGCAGATGACACTACGTACATATTATTTAACGACGCTATGAAGATCCTCCTTGAGCACAGTGTCGATGGTAAATGATGTCGTTTTTAAATTTAGTATCAAGTGGACAATGTTGCATTTCAACTGTTTTAGATGTTGTCAAATGGTTTGACTGTGAAGACGTAAGAACCATGCGCTATAATGACACAAAAATAAAAAAAATTCTGGTTGGGAAAGCGCTTGTTTGGGGGTCTGCATCCGAGTTCGTCAAAAATAAACTTTGCATGTCCAAGTACATGTAAAAGGGTCTTATCACAGTTTAATCAACTTGGCTTTGAATTAAATTGCGACGTGAGCACCGGCTTATACAAAACTCAATAAGGTACAAATCTCATGAAAGCTATATGCTTAGACAAGAAATTGGGTATTTAAGTAAACACATGGACGTATGTTTCTAAGAATAAACCCTAAGCACTGTGAGGGGTGAGAAACCCATGCGAGCACAATACGGATAAAAAGTTAACGAGGCAAACTGTAGCCTTCTAAACGTATTGGCACATATGTATATCATGTTGTTGATCGAGACTTTGACAGCAATGCCTAAGTGCTGAGCAAAGGAAAAACAACTACTGAGATACGTGGTATGAGCATTGTATGTCGCGCATAATTCATCAAATAGACAACTGTTGTTCACTTAAGCATTTTTGAAAGAACTTTAAGCTGTATATAATATATTTAATAATTTTTTCAGCTGTACACATTTGAAGGTCCTACTAAAACTGTTTCGTTTGTTGTTTTTTGTTGTTGTTTTTCTAGGTTTTTGCCGCTTTAAAAAGTAATACAGATTTATCACGATAGTCAGTTTGGTTTTCCTTTGGTCGTTGACGGCTCGGGCACTACTTAAATTAACCTAGGTAGTCTTGAGTATACTACAATGGATCCCGGATACGGCCATATTCCGGGGTAGCTTTTAGTTAATTTTCGGTACTCCTGATACTCTGTTGTATACTTGATGTAAATGGGATACTCTTTAAGTAGTTACTGAGCTGCCAATCACCAATTGCGGTTGTCACGATTGGTTGTTGATGGCCAAGCGACTATTAAAAAGTACCGTGGGTACTCTTAAGTATACTAATATGTACACCGAGAACTGAAAATACGCCTACAGGCACCGGGTCATACCCTGGGATACTTTTCAGAATATTATTATATTATATACTACTAGGCAAGCCGCACGTTCTAACAAAACAATTGCATCTCGCCAGGTTTTACTACACAGGCCCGTATTCACCAAAACATTCATATACTTACACTGTAACATAAATATTAACTTTTAGGCTATAAACTGTTGGGTCTCTGAAGTTTGAAAACAAAACGGGTCGTATTGTAATCATATACTTCATTGTAAACGCCTTACATTTTTTCCGCCTCAGTTTATTCTTAAGTCTCCAATATAAAAATGGGCTGGGATTTGGATTGTTAATATGCAGAAAAGTATGTTTATACTTTTTTCAGTTACGAAAACAATATTGAGTTACACGTCGCTGCCTAGCAACAATTTGATATCGTAAGTAAAAGTGGTAACGATGAAGACTTGTTTCAATGAACATTCAATATTAACCAAACGTTATCAATTAAATAAACTACTTTTTCGATTCAGTTCAGCGATATGAATGAGCAAACTTATATAACGGTATATTAAATTCTTTACATAAACTAAAAGGAATCGAACTTATCAAAACCATACAAGGATATGCACGAACATATCAACATATCAAGATGATTCTCTGACTCTTTATTATTAAAGTAACATTACTACTCAGAATCAACGAAAATTTCGTACAATATTTCGTAAAATAAAAGTAACCTATTAAAAATCAGTGTTCCTTATTGCAATTGCCGAAATTTCAACGCCAGATGTGGTCTGGTAAAATAGATGTTTATAGATACAAAATGCTCGTTGTTTTTCCATTTTAATTTCCCGCAACGATATCAATTCATACGACACTTGAACACTAACATGGTTTTCGTGTGTCGTATGAATAGATGTATTCGCGGGAAATTAAAATGGAATTAATTGTGGTCACAAATAAATAAAAACGAGCTTTTTGTATCTACAAAAATCTATGTAATCATACAACATCAAGCGTTGAAATTGTGGATATTGCTATAAGGAACACTGATTGTTAAGGTGTTATCTTTATTTTACGAAATACTTTACGAAATTTTGTTGATTTTGAGCGTTATAGAGACTTTAATATGCAGCTGTAATTACAGCCTGATGCAATCACCGTCACTGTGAAAAATAAATCTCTACTAAGGGCAAAAAAACATAACATAAATAAACAAATCCACAACTCTGGCAAATTGCTCCTATCTAAAAGCTAGTCCTCGAAAAAGTGAGGATTCCTTCTCAAACTTTTTCCCGCAAATCTAGCACATGCAAATGTTCCCCAAGTGTTTAATTCTGATGTACATATAAAGGGCTCGTTTGGATATATACATTTTTTGACAAACATTACATGTATGCGTTTTCTTTTGACATTAGCCGAAATGCTGTGTGTAGCGTTTTAGGAATCGGATATAGCCGAATTCTGCATGGCAATGTTCACATTTCAGTTTTTCCCTGCCGTGATACTGACGACAATGATTACCCAAATCCCTCTTCGTTGAAAATCGTTTCACACATTTACCCGCGTGTAAATATTTCTGGTGCACTAGGTGTACTTTTAAGTTGTACACGGAACTAAAACGACGGTTGCATACCAATCACATTTGATATACCGTTTTTGACATGGAAATTCAGCCTGTTATTTGTGGTGTATGACTTGTTACACGATTTATCTTTATATAGTTTCTTTATTCATGTCCGTGCTGAAATTGAAAAAAAGAGTCATTATTTAATGAAAATCAATCGAGCTCTAAACAAAGTCGGTGTTATACAAAATCAATTGTTTAAAATGATTTAACGTGTAAGTGAATATATGAACAACTTTCATGACAACATCATACGACTGTTAAATCATATCGTGCATTAGCGCCACCACCTTTCCTTGGCGTCACCTCCTTTGCATTGGCGCCACTCTTTTGAAAAATTGCAAAAAATATACTATATCTACAAAACTCCAATGTGTTAGTGCATGCAGCAACTAGTATATGTTAGACGCAGTCGTTTGATGTCGTTAGCGAGTTAATCGGATGAAATTTGCTCGTAGCATAGGCAAAATACATCAATTTGATTTCAAAACCCCAATCAAGTCAAAACTTATAAAAGTCCTCACGTTTCCAAATGGGTTGTGTTTGTATGTTTCTGTACATTTTTGGATGAATACATCTTCTCTGAATCGCACTACATTGCCCGATTTTTAAAATAATGTGAATTATGCTGAAAAAAACATATAAAACCTACTCACCTTGTACAATTATGCGTAAAATTTTAAACAGCAGGTCATTAGCGCAACCTCGAAAGTAGCATTTGCTCATTTATTAATGCATCGCAAAAAAGAGGTGGCGCGCGTGATAAACGGCCGTGTTATAGTTTTTGCAAAATTTATAAATTGCATTAGATTGAAGTGTTTATATAAATGTTTGATTTGCATCAAACTGAGACCATTTTACTTAGACGATAGTTCATAGATAATGCTAGTGAAAACTCTCAAAGTTGTGAACATAAACCACTCAAGAAAAATTTATCTGCTAACGTCATATACGTTTGGCAAATATGTTCCTATGTTGTTGACCCTAAAGTAGAATTCGCTCATATGTTTGTTTTAGTTTTTTTAAATGTATATACATATATCACTTCATTAGAAAGGTCTGGCCAAATATTTGCCGTAATAGGAATATGAACATGTAAACATGATTGCCGTGGTATTAAGCTAAGAACGATTTGAATAGCAATGTTACATGTATATCGTCTCTCGGGTAAATCGTGTAGAATATTGTATTGTGACATTCTTTTGACGTGTTTTATGTCTTTCATTACTAAACATAAATTACCTTGAAATAAAAATGTATTTTGGTTAATATTTCAGCGGCATAGTGGTATTATTGAAGATGACACAAATATTATTTTTTTTTAATTACTGTTGGCCTTAATGTTGATGTAACTTATATTAGTAATAAAAGTGTCTTTAAGACGGTGGTCATGCTATCTTTCAAGGATACAGTCGAGTTTGATTTTAATAACTGCTATAAATATAATTATTATATAATAATATAAAAAAATTACACGTATAATTGAGTTGATTTTATTGCATTTACTTCCAGGATCTTTAACTGTCACCTGTGTCAGACTCAATATGTTATTGACCGCAACTGATTTGATCCATGTGTCGCAATGCCATTAAGAAGTTAATCCATTCCTGAAATACAACGTTGTTGACTTAAATCACCGAGAAAATGAACGGCAAACGAGGCCGTAGCAAAGAAGCCACGGTTCAAAGGTCGGAGTACAGCGATGATATCTTGCGTAATAATCAGCGAACCAGAAACAGGCTAATAATAGACATGTCGTATTACGACCGCGCGCAGAAAGTTATAATGAGGGATTTAGGCAAAGAGAGTCTTTTATTGCAGTCCAAACTTGTCAACGACCGCAAAACTCTTTTACTGGGTCTCTATGGATCGCAATATGTGTCTTCCGTTCCCAAATCAAGCCGTCAACTGACCCAGTCTAGGTCATCATCTTTAATAACGTCATCAAGTCCCTTGCGACAGACGCAACAATCAATTTCTAGGACGGAAACGCAATTTCCATGGGATAAAGAGAATGACAAAGGTAGTGCTGTCGGGACTGATGTTGCAGTTTCTAAGATGAGTTCTTCCACTACAAAAAAGAGTGCCCTCAAGCACAGCGCGTCTGCGCCGTATGGTCTTAATCGTCCGCCTGCAGATGATTTTCTAGCCGGTATCCTGAACGAGGCTTTGAATGACGAACTTTTGTACACTCAAAGAGTCACCGCTGACTCGCCTTACAAGGTTGAATCACTAACAAGCAAAAGCAGGACGTCCATGACGTCACGTCGGAAAATGAAGACGCCACGTCATCGATCCACTCCTAGCGACTCAATAGTGAACGATCTGGATAACGCTGCTCTTGAGTCAGACGAAGTTATATACTGATCCATTGACTCAAATTCTGCAATATATTTGAAACCGGTTTCACTATTTTCGATACCTGAATTGGAAGAATCATTTATCATATTTACATAGTCACGTATTAGGGGATCGCTCGAAGTGGTTGTGAGTTCGAGTATAAATGTTACCACGCAATAGGTGGACGATATGAGATGTGCATGTATTGCTTTCGGTGATCAAATGTAATCACGTTGTAGGGAAAATAAGTTGGAGAATACTTAAGTTGGATGACCGAACATTACCACGTTAATCGTCAAGGGAATTATACTAGCGCAATGAACAGACCGATTAACTAGTGCGTGACATGAGTGAACAGTTTAAGCCTGCACACGATATCACTACTATTATGAAAAGTAAAGAGCCTTTAAACGAATTGTAAGAGACAACTTACTATCTTAATGTGTACGCGATATCAAATGAATCAGTGCAGCCCTCTTAACTCCCGGAAATATTAGGTAGGACAAAACGATCATGACAGGAATAGTCAATTAATATGTAAGGAAGTAATTTTGGAACATCCAATGTGAATTTGAATTAAATTCACAGGAATAGTCAATAAATATGTATGGGAGAAATTTTTGAACTTCCAATGTTTATTCGATTTAAAAAATTACAGATAATTACAAGATATTAAACTGATTCCATGAACTATAATTACGCCACGACGCACTCTTGTATGCATTAGAAACTTCAAATGCATTATCGGCATGTCTAGAAGGCAACCTGTTTAGTTACACAGATCCCACGTTTTCTCAAAGATTCATGCTCATGCGAATTATAATAAGAATTTTGTACGTTATAACCCTTTACCACTAACATACGCATTTTCACGAATTTGAAGTCCCTTAGAAAGTTATATTAAATATAAGACCTTTGTTACTAGATTCAAAATTACAAAGGCGTCATTTCCAACCCTAAGATACTGATGAGCAGCAAGCAGCATAAGACGTGAACAGTCTGCGAGTTACTCTACATTTCTATCCGGATTTTTTTACATTAATTGCATGTAATGTGATGTTATGTTTTTTTTAAATATATCTGATGACATTTCATGTTCATCTTTAATACATGTGTTATGTTTGTTTGAATTAAAAAACGTGACTTACGTTTTTCTCATTGAACTTGAAATACCACAACGTAGCTCATTTAAAAGCCCATAAAACCTCAAAATGAACGAATATTTCGTACAATATTTCGTAAATAAACAGTGAACACATAATAAACCATTATTCCTTATAGCAATAGCCTAAATATAAACGCTAAATGTGGATTAAACAGGATAAAGAATGCTTTTTTTTGCGGAACAATATATTATACATACGTGAATGTACCAAGTTAGTATTCGTGTGTCGTATGAATAGGTATCGAAATATGTGGAAAATTTAAATGGAATAAACGGCTCGACACAAAAACAAACACGAGAATTGCGTATCTGTTTAAATCTATGTTACCATACCGCATATAGCGTTGAAATTGAGGCTATAAAGAACATTGATTTTTATGTAATAACTTTGTTCTTGTCGAAAGATTGTACGAAATATTAGTTGATTTTGAGTATTTATGTTACTTTAAAAGAGCCTTTTCACGTGTTGGTAAATTGACAAAATAAAAAAAAAAACATGTTTCAGATTCGCAAATTTTCGTTGTAGTTATTATATTTGTGAGGATCCAGTAATACTGTTTATAAACATTTACCATGCTCTAAAAGATCATTATATGCCTCTTTTGGCCATTTTAAAACCTAATAGTTAAAAAGCGTCGCACTCGAAACGATTGATGAATTTGGAGTGTTCTGTTGTTGTCGTTATATTTTGTGATACTCATCGAATTGCTTACTGTATATACAATTAAAAAAAACATCCGCATTGTACGAACACGAATGGCACAGTGGTCTAAGCGATAGACTTTTACTCCAGGGGTTAGTGGTTCGAGCCCAGTTGAGGATTACTTTTGTTGTGTTAAAAAAAAAGTATTCTTAGATATAACTGGAGCTGTTTAGATCAAATGTTTACATTTATCAATATATAACGACCAACTTCAATACATGCAAAAATCTGTGAAAAGGTCCTTTTAAAAGCCTGACGAACGTTTTATTGTTGTAACGACTATGTTCATGATTATCTGCGAACGAAACGATACTTTACACACTGTTCTTAGCCAGGAGGGTTATTTCACTTGTTTTATGTATTTATTGTTGCAATGAAATGTATTATAAGTTTGCTTAATCACAAACTATTTACTTTGTAAACACTGAATGCTTACTATGCCCAGTTGGATTTTCGGCCTTTTGAATGTATTGATCAATAAACTTGTTAACTTGTTTAACTTGTTTAAATATAATAATATTTTTATAATCTAAGACTTTAAAATGCATTCTTTTAAATGTTAACGCGTCAATTTTAAGTCAAGTTCAACAGAATGTACTATTCATCATTAAACGGGCACAATAGCTTGACACACACGTTTATGTAGGGCATGCTCGAGCTTGAGAAGACGGAAACTGATAGCAATATTATTGTGTTCTATGTTAATCCTCTTGGAAGTAATGCCCGTGTCCCGAGGTTACAGATTAATGTCACTTGAAGTTTGAAACACTATACTGTAAGGTCATTAATCAAAACTGACTCGACATGTTAACCCCAGCTATCTACAAGTACTTTTCCTGTCGTATTTAGATTGCAAATTGTATCATGTTGATAACCTAAATCAAAACGATATGTTAAATAATAACGCATTTTTGGACTGCAATATTGTGTTGAGTAACATACACTACTTCCGTCTCTCTTCGTTAAATTGTTTATTGCACCCAACATAAAATCTTTTACAAGATTCATTGATTAAGAATTTTACTTAATACTAAAGCTTACACCGGGTCATATATTTCGTTCATAATAGTTCTGTTATACCATTAACGAGGTTAAATTCTTGTATAATTAAACAAATAATCGCAATAGCATTAAGCATTACACATAGGTCAATTCCCTGTACATAAATAGCATAATTTATTTTATTAAAAATGCTTCGTTATTACTTTCCATTTCTTTGTGTTGTTGTTGTTGTCGTTGTTGTTGTAGTAGTAGTGGTAGTATCAGTATAAGTATTAGTATCAGTAGTATTAGTAGTACAAGTAGTAGTAGTTCAAGTGCTAGTGGTGGTGGTAGTAGTAGCAGTTGTTGTAGTAAGTGTAGTAGCAATGTAGAAGTATAAAATTAATTCTGTGCTTTCACTTTTAACGTTAAATCTGTGTGACCTTAAAAACAAACACTTGTCGCCATAAGAGGTTAATAATGACCCTCGTGACGTGATTTGAGATGTTCTACACCAATACGTTTGTTTAATTGTTTTCAATAACACTACTTGAACATGTATTAGCATTAAGCCAATATCTGGACAGGTTAAACGTATGAATGTTTTACATATTTCCGGGATATGCGTGAACTTTGTGGGTCAATTGCTTCATTTAATCCTGGTTCATCAGATCATTCACCATGCATAGTGATTTTATGTTTAATAACGAAATAAAACGTTTGATTTTTTCGACTTAAAGTCAGAAGATTACTAGATACATAAGAATTTATTTTTGAACGAATTGTGTTCAGCAGCATTAGTTTCTGCTTATCATTATTATGTCTGTTTAACCAAAATATACAGTTAATAAGGTAAGTACAAAAAATTAAATACTGTTATTGTTACTGTAGCGGTACCTTTAATCAGAGCAAAATTAATCGACAATCCTTTTCCTAGTTATATTAATTATTCCTTATAATTTTATATGATAATAATATATGATAATTTTTATGATGGTTACACCTGAATAGGGTTAAACGTTTGTCACAAAGACACTTCAGACTTATACAGACGATATGTTTGTACCGACTGTATGTGTACTGAGTATATACTAGCATAAACCAGGATCAATTTTCGGATGCCGCTAATTAACCGGCAGTTTGCATCGATTTACAAACATACCTTAATTGTAATGAGTTAATCTGCAAAAAGGTGCGTTTTTTTCCTATACACTCGTATCTGACCGATCGATTCATACGTTCTTACGTGAACCTGTGAAACCATGAGTATTGACAAATGATACCATACGATCCGCGAGTTTGTTAATATATCACAACATATACAAACTATTATTCAGTCGCGTTTTGTGAAAAATGGGCAATATGCATATGGATTAAGAGTCGTAACAAATTATCTTACTCTAATTTGATGTAACTTTTGCGGTGAAAACATCGAAACTATAGAACATCTTTTGGGGAGTGCAAACACATCCAGCCTATTTGGAACCAGTTAGCATCCTTTCTTGAACAACAAGAACTAAGAGTTAAACTATCCTATTTAAGTGTAAGTTTCGGAATTAACTCATTTAAATCCTTTGAAGGTAATGATATTGTGAATTTTATTCTTTCATTGATGAAATATTTTATCTTTAACATGAAGTGCAGAAAACAAACACCAAATGTTAATTGTTTTATCCAAAGTCTTAAACTTAAAATCCAGATTGAGAAAGATAAAGCCCTCAGTAATGACAAATTGAAGATCTTTAATAAAAAATGGAATCGAATTAAATTCTCATAATGCTTGTCCAATTATATACTATTCACTCTTATTTAAGTTATTTTTTTAAGTATTTTTTAGTATTGTTGTTTTTTGTTGTTGTTTTTTTCAATCTTATAACATCATTAATAATATATAACAGAACCCCTACTGTTGTCATAGATCGAAATGTCACACACCAAGGTCAAAAACTTAACCAGTAATAGTGTCTTTATACTTTGTAAGAACCATTGTTTTCAAATAAAAAAAACATGTAATTATGTATACAATAAATGTTTTATAATGAATAAAAAAAGAGTCGTAACAGATTAGCGTGAAGTGTACATGCGTATAAGCGACAACTATTTCCGCCTCAAATTTATTTCGTTTAGAAGATACCTTATTTTAACATTAAAATCCATAAAAGCTGAAAGTGTCGTCCCAAAGACGACAATGTAAGCACATGCAGTTAACCAAGTTTCCTATGGACACTTGTTTGTTTATCTCTCCCCATTAAATGGATCCCATGATTGACAACTGCTTTGCAGATATTTGCCTAAATAGCGTATGTCTTACCTTTAACTGATGGAAGTTGATAGTGCAATATGACAACACCTCGGCAAGACTTTAAAAGATGCTTTTGCGACAATGCAATGGTGATAGCTCGACATTATATCGCGTGATCATAAGCGAACTGCCCTAATATTTATTCTTTGTCATCGTACTGCCGCGTTATCATAATCATACTTTCGCTTTATCGTCATAGTACTGTCGTATTATCGCGTCATCGTCACCGTGCAGTCTTAATGTCGGGTTATTGTCATCGTGCAGTCTCGTCATCCTCATCGTTCTGTCCAATATAAAATAAAAAATAAAAACGTGCGTTGGCGATTGTAACGGTACCCCGATTTAACAATCTGCCAACAACGTGAAATTTGTAGTTAGCCTTTTCACATACATGTAAAAGACGGCAGTCAAAGGTGTGAATATTGGCCAGTATTCACCAAGCCATTCTTAGACTTGAGAATTTAATAATACTTAGAGCCAATAGATATTCATCAAGCGTTTGAATAAATCCAGGCTTTTTATGGTTATTGTGCCATAAACAAACATGTTCTACGTGACAAATTATTTAGATAGGGGTGGCTATTAAGTTTGAAACAATATTAAAGCAATTATTGAATATTCAAATTTAAACTATGATATATATTCTTAGAGTTAAAACTAAGAATTGCGTGATGAAAACTGGCCCTGAAAAGTTAAAAAAAACTTTTCATAGTTGATTCAACGTGAAGGCTTAACATAAAATCTGTTCTCGGCCTATTATTTTATAGATAATTTTATGTATCCACTCCCCGTGCTTCACCATGACAATCGATGACTTTCGAACACTTAATGTCGTTTTGTGGGGAGCTCTTGACAACAATTTAAAACACTCTTGTTCACACTGGATAAGGTAAATGTCAAATATTTGCACAGCCCAAGTTGTTGAGAGCATACACCAGAAAGTAGTGTACAGTTAAACTCATGTCAAATATTTGCACAGCCCAAGTTGTTGAGAGCATACACCAGAAAGTAGTGTACAGTTAAACACAAGTCTCTATAACAGGGGCGTAAGTCTGCCGGAGAGTATTTTTGTTCACATGTATCACGAATATGCGAATAATATTGTATGTGTTGCCACATTTCAGGTGCGAAAACTGCGATTGGTCTACAATGGCTAACCCGACATTATTATTTAATTCATTGCATTGCATAAACTTGACGTACTTTCTTTAATACCATAGAAGTTAAGTTTGTAGTAAATATCAAAGTAAATAAAAATAAATTATTTTTCCAAACACTTTTCCGAAACGGTCAACGCGTTTAAGTAAGAAATATCGCTCAAACGTGTCTATAAATAAGCAAGTTAGTGGTTAAGAAATTACAACAATACATACACATGAAATTGTAAAAAAAGATACTATTCATAATACTGGTATGATTTCAATTAAAAAGCGTAAGATAAAAACTGTGTTTTGTTGGTGTTCTTGCAAAAGAAAGGTCTAAATGTATTAAAACTCATATGATCACAGATCTGGTTGCGGAACTATGCTTTTTATAATTGAATCATTTATGAATGATAACAAAAACAAACATATATAGAAGTAAATCTTTTTGGATACAGTCAAAATGCATTTTTCAATGCTTTAAACTGGGCCAATTTGTATTAAAGTGATATTATGGGCATCTAACATTATATGCTATGTTTATACGTGTCTATCGCAACCGTTGTTTATTGTTGGTGTTTTCACTTCATATACAATTATATTTTTTAATGCAGCATCAACATACTAAAACAATATTCCGGAAGGAGAAAAATAATGCATTTCAATATCAGCCGTACTTTCGTTCTGAAAACTGACGACAGAAATTATTCGATGTACGATGTGAATCTAAATTTAGTTTTAGCGCAGAATTGTTCATACGACACAATGACACAACTTTGTTTTACGGATCATTTCGGCTTAGAGGACTGAGTGAGTCATGTAAATTATCGAATATAATATATATTTTTATAAACAACTGGTTGCAAGATGAGTTGCAGATAATTGGTCAGTTACCACATTTTAACTAACTCTTTTGACCTGTTAATTCATTTCAGCTCAATTCAGCAGTAAACATTCCCATAATATCACTTTGAGACACAATTATTGAAAATACATAAAGCTCAGAATGCGAAATTAGTGATGTCGAAAATGGAATACATATATTTTTATATTTCTTTTTGTTCTGCTACCGTGCTTATTTTTTTGAGGCCAGAATCTATCCTGCAACTTATAAATTGTTAAGGTCTTAGCAACATTAATATTTTCTTTTATTTCAATTCGATGATGCCTGAGCACAAGGACATATATGTTGCGTTTATAATAATGATTTTGTTCTGAAATGGATCTATTCGGAAAGACGTTCTAGTTAAAGCTCAATGTTCTACTCAAAAGGTGCCTACAAAGAACATGTTTTACTACGCCGCTGTATCAATTGTTCGCACAGGCTAATCAGGGACGACATGTTCGCACAGGCTAATCAGGGACGACATGTTCGCACAGGCTAATCAGGGACGACATGTTCGCACAGGCTAATCAGGGACGACATGTTCGCACAGGCTAATCGGGGACGACATGTTCGCACAGGCTAATCAGGGGCGACATGTTCGCACAGGCTACTCGGGGACGACATTTTTCGTTGTAAGTCTCTTCTTAACAAAACTCTAGTTTTGTCGAAAAGTGTCGTCCCTGTTTAGCCTGTGCGCACTTCACGGGTCAATCTGGAACGACACTTTACGCATATGCATCAAACCTCATTTTTTAAGAGCAAGTCCCATTTAAGTTATTGTTGAAATCATATGAAAGACTATGTTCTTACATCATATTTGCGAAAACACATTCATATAAGCGAAACCATTTTATGTTTTCGAAAATTGTATTGTTGTTGACTTAAATACTTGGTTGAGTGTTAGAATGCTATTGCTCTTACTATTACTGGTGCCGATGATCATTCTCTTGATGATGATACTTATGATAAAACATGTATAAACTTCGTGTTTTGTAGCATTTATAAGATGTTACCCTACGGACAGATTTTTTTATAATCCTTGGTATGACATAAATAATACTTAAATTTCAATTGTGTGTCTCCTTTTAGAAAACGTTTTAACTTGGATATGCGATATAAATGTAATACAAGGAAAATACTCGCAGGTGGATTTAGGGCAACAATAAAACTTTCGATAAGATAAAAGATATTGTAACATCAGGCAGGACTTTCGATTTCATCTCTTTGTGTGATTTTAGCGTATTGTGTTCGCCGAATCCAGGGATGAACCATTTTCATTTTTTTATTATCGAGGCCAGAGCATTTAAATTTATTGAAGCTCCTTTTAGGCAGTTTTTTACGCGAACAATATCGACATTCTCATGAAAATTGTTCTTGACTCTATTTATGGCAAATCGCAATTAGAAATTTGAATAATGAAATGATAAATGTAGCTTGCAGTTTCTTCACTGTTAGCTGATGTATTGTGCATTTATGATTTAATTCTCAACATAACATTTGTATAAGTGGATGTTTTATGCTACACATGCATTAATGGTATGTTTTGCTTTTGTTTGAGTTATTTTATTATACGATACGAAATGCTTTCAATATTTATCATTAACTGAATGTGTAAAAGTTATATCATCATCATCATCATCAACATCATCATCATCATCATCATCATCATCATCATCATCATCATCATCATCATCATCATCATCATCATCACCACTACCACCACCACTATCATCATCACCATCATCATCATCATCATCATCATCATCATCATCATCATCATCATCATCATCATCATCGTCATCGTCATCGTCATCGTCATCGTCATCATCATCATCATCATCATCATCATCATCATCATCATCATCATCATCATCATCATCATCATAATCATCATCATCATCATCATCATCATCATTATCATCATCATACTCATCAACGCCCTCGTTTCCGTCTTCTGCATCGTGGTCGTAGTCATCATTTTCAACATGACCACAATTATCGGGATGTTTATCATAATTGGTCAAGATATTAAAATCATCTCTTCGTTGTTCGCATGACGGTTTTGTGTATTTTCGAAATACATTGATTTATTTTAAGTGTATTGTTATTTTGCGAATTTCATTAGATCGAAGTGTTTATATAAATATTTGATTGTATCAAACTGATACCATATAACTTAGACGATGGCTGATAGATAATGCTTATTGAAAACTCTCAAATGTCGACATAAACCACTTCAGACAAATTTATCTGCTAACGTCATATAAGTTTGGCAAATATTTTCCTATGGTGTTGACCCCTTAAGTGGAATTTGCTTATAATATGTTTGTTTTAGACTTTTTCCAATTTATATACATAAATCAATTCATTCGAAAGGTCAGGCAAAATATTTGCCGTAATAGGCATATAAACATATAAACATTATTGCCGAGCTATTGGGCTAATAACGAGTTTAATAGCAATGTTATTTCGCCTTTCGTGTAAATTGGATAGAATATTTTCCTGTGCCATGTTTTTGACGTGTTTAATATATTTCATTTCTAAACTAAACTTACATAATGCCTTGAAATAAAAAAAAAATGTTTTTTTGGTTATTATTTAAGCGGAATAGTGGTGTCATTGAATTTGACAAAAACTTATTTTCTTATATTTCATTCTTGGCCTTAAATGTGATGCTACTTATATTAGTAACAAAAGTGTCTTAAAGACGATGTTTATGCTATTATTGAGTTGATTTTATTGTATTTGCTTCCAGAATGGTCCACTGTCACCTTTGTCAGACTCAATATTTTATTGACCGCAGTTGATTCGATCCTTGTGTCGCGCTGCCATTAAGAAGTGAATCCATTCCTAAAATACACCGTTTTGGACCTTAATCAACGACACAATGAACGGAAAACGAGGCCGTAGCAAGGAATCCACGGTTCAAAGGTAGGAGAACAGCGATGATATCTTGCGTAATAATCATCTATCCGGAAACAGGCTAAAAATAGACATGACGTATTACGACCGCGCGCAGAAAGTGATAATGAAGGATTTAGGCAAAGAGAGTCTTTTATTGCAGTCAAAACTTAAAAATGACCGCAAAACGCTTTTGATGTGTCTCTTTGGATAGCAATATGTGACTTCCGGTCCTAGATCGAGCCGACAACTGACACAGTCTAGGTCATCATCTTTGATAACGTCCTCAAGTCGCTTGCGACAGACGCATCAATATTTCTCGGACGGAAACGAAATTTCCATGGGATAAAGAGAAAGACAAAGGTGGTGCTGTCGGGACTGTTGTTGCAGCTTTTGGGATGAGTTCCTCCACCACAAAAAGTAGTGCCCTTAAGCACAGCGCGTCTTAATCGTCCGCATGCAGATGATTTTCTAGCCGGTATCCTGAACGAGGCTTTGAACGATGAACTTTTATACACTCAAAGAGTCACCGCTAACTCGCCTTACAAGGCTGAATCACTACCAAGCAAAAGCAGGACGTCAGTGACGTTACGTAGGAAAACGAAAACGCCACGTCATCGATCCACTCCTAGCAACTCAATAGTGAATGCTCTGGCTAACGCTGCTTTTGAGTCAGACGAAGTTATATACTGACTCTTTGACTCAAATTGGACAATATGCTTGAAACCGGTTTCACTATTTTCCAAACCTGAATTGGAAGAATCTTTCATCATATTTACATTGTCACGTATCAGGGGATCACTCGGAATGGTGGTGAGTTTGAGTATAAATGTTTCCACGCAATAGGTGAGCGATAGGAAAAGTATTGCTCTCGGTCGACAATTGTAATCACGTTGTAGGGCCGATAAATTGGAGAATACTTGCGTTCAATGACCGAACATTACCACGTTACAGGGGAAATCACTTGTAGACGTGTTTTCAATTAAGTGGAATAGTGTCAATCATGAAAGCAATTATCCTAGCGCTATGAACAGACCGATAAACTAGTGCGTGACACGAGTGCACTGGTCGAGCCTGCACACGGAATCACTTCTACATGTATTCTGAAAGGTCAAGACTGTTTAAAAGAATTGTAAGAAACAAATCCATTAATGTGTACGCGATATCAAACCCATCCGTGCAGCCCAACGATTTCTCAACAATTCATGCTCATGCGAATTAGAGTAATTGGTACGTTTTAAACGAGAGAACAACCAGCTTCTGTCGGATGTCTAAACATAAGTTGCATTTAATATGATTTTATGGTTTGTATTTTATATATCTGATTTTATGTTCACCTGTAATAAGCCTACCCTGCTTGTTTAACTTGAAAATGGAGACTAACTTTTTCTTATTGATCTTAAAAAAACACATATAACTCATTTAAAAGCCCATACACACTCAAAATCAACGAATATTTCATACAATATTTTTTTTTGCGGAACAATATATTAAACACATGTTCATGTTCCAAGTTAGTGTTCGTTTATCGTATAAATAGATTTCGTTGCGGGAAATAAAAATGTAATAAAGTGCTCCGCACAAAAACAAAAACGAGCTTTTTGTATTTCTTTAAATCTATGTAACCATACAACATATAGAGTTGAAATTTTTGCTTTGCTAAACGGAACATTGTGTATATGTAAACTTAATGTTTTCGAAATAGTGTACGAAATATTCGTTGATTTTGAGTATTCATGTTACTTTTAAAGCATGTCGAACATTGTATTATTGTACCGATTATGTTCATGATTATCTGCAAACGTAACGATACCGTGCACACTGTTCGTAGTCGAGAGTGGTATTATACTTTGTTTGAATCTATGACTTTTAAATGTATTTTTGTGAAATGTTAACACGTTCATTTTAAGTCAAGTTCGACAGACTGTAATATTTATAATTAAGCGGGCAAAATAGATTGACACAAACGTGTATGTAGGAAATAATAGCTTGACACACACGTGCATATAGGGCATGCTCGAGCCGGGCACAATAGCTTGACACACACGCGTATGTAGGGCATGCTCGAGCCGGGCACAATAGCTTGACACACACGTGTATGTAGGGCATGCTCGAGCCGGTCACAATAGCTTGACACACACGTGTATGTAGGGCATTCTCGAGCCGGGCACAATAGCTTGGCAAACACGTGTATGTAGGGCATGCTCGAGCCGGTCACAATAGCTTGACACACACGTGCATGTAGGGCATGCTCGAGCCGGTCACAAAAGCTTGACACACTCGTCTATGTAGGGCACAATAGCGTGACACACATGTATATGTAGGGCACAATAACTTGACACACACGTGTATGTAGGGCACAATAGCTTGACACACATGTGTATGTAGGGCACAATAGCTAGACACACACGTGTATGTAGGGCACAATAGCTTGACACACACGTGTATGTATGGCACAATAGCTTGACACACATGTGTATGTAGGGCACAATAGCTTGACACACACGAGTATGTAGGGCACACTAGCTTGACACACATGTGTATGTAGGGCACAATAGCTTGACACACACGTGCATGTTGGGAACAATAGCTTGGCACACACGAGTATGTAGGGCACAATAGCTTGACACACATGTGTATGTAGGGCACAATATCTTGACACACATGTGTATGTAGGGCACAATAGCTTGACACACATGTGTATGTAGGACACAACAGCTTGACACACACGTGTATGTATGGCACAATAGCTTGACACATACGTGTATGTAGGGTACAATAGCTTGACACACACGTGTATGAAGGGCACACTAACTTGACACATACGTGTATGTAGGCCACAACAGATTGACACACACGTGTATATAGGGCACAATAGCTTTACACACACGTGTATGTAGGGCACAATAGCTTGACACACACGTGCATGTTGGGAACAATAGCTTGGCACACACATGTATGTAGGGCATGCTCGAACTTCTGAAGTCGGAAACTGATAGCAATATTATTGTGTACTATAATAATCCTCTGGGAAGTAATGCCCGTGTCCCGAGGTTACAGATCAAGGTCACCTTCTAATTTGAAACACTATACCGTAAGGACATTAATAAAAACTGACCCAACATGTTAACCCCAGCTAATTACAAGTACTTTTCCTATCGTATCTAGATTGCAAATAGTATCAAGTTTATAAACTAAATCAAAACTATATGTTAAATAATAACGCATTTTTGGACTGCAATATTGTGTTGAGTAACATACACTTCTTCCGTCTTTCTTCGTTAAAAATTGTTAATTGCACCAAAAGTTAAATCTTTTACAAGATTCATCAAGTACGAATTTTTCATAATACTAAAGCTTACACCGCTTCATACATTTCATTCACAATATTATGTTATACCATTAACGAGGTTAAATTCTTGTATAATAAACAACATTCATCGCAATAACATTAAACATAACAGATAGGTCTATTCATTGTACATAAATAGCATAATTCATTTTATTCAAAATGCTTTGTTATTACTCTTCAATTTTGTTTTTAACCACGTGATATGAAATGTCTTCGCTATTTTTACGTGTAATGCTATCTAGAATGCGTATATTTAAATTAAAACATATTATTATTTTTGTCCATGGTGAGACTTTGTTGGCATATTTGATTCGGTTCCAAACTGTTTTAAAAATCATGTTGAGTACATTCGCCTTGAATGCTCAAAATGTGAATGATTGTATACGTCAATAACATGTATCTATTCAAAATGCATTAAAGTAATAATGCTCGTAAAGTTTTTTTTTTCTAGTTTTGATGTATTTTGTTTATGCCCACCAACTGGCTAAAAAAGGCTGCATTATAATAGAGAGTTTTCTGATACAATGATCATTTCACTCAAGCGAGGTGCGACATATTTAGATATTGTTATAATCAAGTTTAACACAAGAAGAATTATTCCGTCGTAAGTTTGTAGAATTGATATTGTAAACGCGTTGAAACTGGACGTTCTGAGTTCGATACCCTAATCTGGTAGCATCCGCGGGAAATTTTGAAAGTGTTGGTTCGTCCTATGGAACTGGATTTCAGTATATATTTAAACTCGACTCTTTCTTTGATTAATAGAGCGAAAACGGTATAGTATTGCGCCAAATGTTCGATAAAGGTGTGTGGAACACATGAATAAAACCACAGGTTTAATATTAAAAAAACAAAATATTTTGAAAGGATTTTTTTACTTATTTGTACCCACAAAGAAGTGGGTTTTTCCAAATATTAAGCCCATTCCCACATTTCCTGGGCCGTTACAAACCAGTTGATAATGGTCTTTGATTTTCATCGTTTTAATTATTTCATGTGTTTTTGTGATTGTAAACGACGCAAACAATAAGCAGTTATGAATCGATTTTTTTTTAATTACAAAAACATACACATTGGTAATAAAGATCTGTAAAGAATTGCTTTTTATTACTAATGAAACTACTGTGAGTAGTTGGATTATTAAGGTTTCCTTCTGCAGCTTGTTGGTTATTATTTCGCAATTTATCTCTTTTACATTGACCATTATTGAACGCGCGTGTTCATAATGCGCATGCGCACACCAGCAGTCATGGACATATACGGAAGCCGAGACGCCTTTCAGTTTGCCGATGTAATCCTTAAATTAAATTAAAAGTTTAAAAACAAACTCATAACTCTAGCGTGCCACACAACAACTCTGCATATATGCGCTTAATGGGTATAGATTGAATTGTTTTATGATCCGAACATTTAATCATATAAGTCTTTGACGTTATTCCTTCATATTTCGACGCCTCAAGTTATTTGGCGAAAATCATGCGGTTATTACGGTTTAAATTGCGAAACATAGAATTGTTTGCAACATGAAATTACTCGTTCAATCGTGAAACGCAAGTTAAAAAATTCGAGTGCTTGGTTTAGAATATAAAACAGTGCGAATTTGGTGGAGCTTTTTTTGGAACGAAACATCCCACGTGTTTAGATTGTTAATTTTCTAATGCTTTAAGAAGTCCAAATATTAACATATTGAATATATTTATTAAATGACTGAAATATTTAAGGTTTCTGTGACATCTTGAAGGATTTATACGTAAACAAACTATAGTTTTACGTTTTCTAATACAACTATAACAATTATTATTTATGCGTTATTTGACATATTCTTAGAGTCCATCGTATTATTTAAAAGTTAAAGTTGAAGGATTATCGTAATTACAATCAGCATCATCATCACCACCACCAGCAGCATAATAATAAATTGTTGAAGTATTAGAAGTTGTATTAGTAGTATTAGTAGATGTACTAATATTAGTGGTAGTACTAGTAGAAGTAGTAGTAGCTGTAGTTGTACAAGTAGTAGTTGTTGTAGCAGTAGCTGCAACAGCAGTAGTAGAAATAATAGTAGTAGTAGTAGTAGTCGTAGTAGTAGTACTTGTAGTAGTAGTAGTAGTAGTAGTAGTAGTAGTAGTAGTAGTAGTAGTAGTAGTAGTAGTAGTAGTAGTAGTAGTAGTAGTAGTAGTAGTAGTAGTAGTAGTAGTAGTAGTAGTAGTAGTAGTAGTAGTAGTAGTAGTAGTAGTAGTAGTAGGAGAAGTAGTAGTAGTAGTAGTAGTAGTAGTAGTAGTAGTAGTAGAAGTAGTAGTAGTAGTTGTAGTAGTAGTAGTAGTAGTAGTAGTAGTAGTAGTAGTAGTAGTAGTAGTAGTAATAGTAGTAGTAGTAGTAGTAGTAGTAGAACAACAGCAGAAGCCGCAGCTGCCTCAGCAGTAGTAGTAGTCGTTCCAGCTGCAGCAGCAACAGTAGTAGTAGTAGAAGAAGAAGTAGTAGTAGTATGACTTCAAATCCAATATTTTGCTCTAACGATTCCGATGCGGCAACTGTTATTTATGATTTTTGTTATCATTAAATAATGTATTATATAAATCTGATTTTATATGGATATCGTCAGTGTAAAAATCGGGCCGTCCGTCCGTCTGTCTGTCTGTTTGTCAGTCTGTCAGTCTGTCCGTCCGTCCGTCTGTCTGTCTGCCTGTCAGTCTGTCAGTCTGTCAGTCTGTCAGTCTGTCAGTCTTGTCTGTCTGTCTGTCTGTCTGTCTGTCTGTCCGTCTGTCTGTCTGTCTGTCTGTCTGTCTGTCTGTCTGTCTGTCTGTCTGTCTGTCTGTCTGTCTGTCTGTCTGTCTGTCTGTCTGTCTGTCTGTCTGTCTGTCTGTCTGTCTGATTGTCTGTCTGTCTGTCTGTCAGTCTGTCTGTCTGTCTGTAGCTCGGTCTGTCTGTCTGGCTGGCTTTCTGCCTGCCTGCCTGCCTGCCTGCTCGCCTGCCTTGCTTGCCTGTCTGTATGTCAGTGAACAAATCGTACTGTCCTTCCGTCCGTCTGTCTGTATGTCTGTATATCTCTATGTCTGTCTGTCTTTCTCTCTTACTGTGTGTCTCTCTTTATGCCTGTATGTCGGTTCGTCTGTCCGGCATATTAATAATCATATTCATCATAATTTTTATTATGCTATTATACCCTTTCTGCATACAACAACTATTTTATTAAACACTAGCAACTTTATGTTTTAAACAAATTAAAAAAACTGTAAATGAATTTAACAGTGCCCCTCCATTATATTTTTTTCGATAGAAAATGTCTAAAAGCATTTCATGTTCATTACAAAATTTGAAATGGGTCTTTTAAATCTACATGAAACCTTATGACCTTAAAACCAAACAAGTGTCGCCTTTAGAGGTTTTTAATCGCACTGTTGAAGTGATTTAGGATTTTCTACACCAATAAGTTGGTTTGATTGTTTTCAATATCACTACTTAAACATGCAATAGAACCAATAAGCCAATATCTGGACAGGTTGAATGAATGAGTTTTGGTATATGCCCGGGATATGCGTGAACTTACTGGGCCAATCACCTAATTTGCAATCCTGGTTAATCCGATCGTACTGCATACACAGTGTTTTAATCAGAATTTACTCAATAAATCGTATTAATACTGCGATTTAAAATTAGACGCATAATCAATAAGTAAGGATTTTAATAAATTATGTTCTGCTACATTTTTTCTCTGAATCACTTTGTCTGTATGACCAAAATATACATACAATTAGATAAACATTTAAATAATCTCTTTCGTTGTTTGTGTTACTGTAACGGTGCTATTTAAAAAGCAAAATAAATCGACTCTCTTTTCCCCAGTTATATTTTTGTCTTGTTCTGTGAAAATTGGACAAAATACATGTGCGTACATGCTAATCAGGGACGACACTTTCCGCCTTAACTTGATTTTCGGTAAGGAGAGACTTCCTTGAAACTAAAAATACCATAAAAGCGGAAAGTCTCGTCCCTAATTAGCCTGTGCTAACTGCACAGGCTAATCTGGGATGACACTTTACGCACATGCATTAAGCCCAGTTTTTTCAGAACGCGGCTTATTTTAATGAATCCCTTGGCATTTCATAAAGTAAGTATTTCTGATTAGTAATACGGTTCTCATCCACATCTTTTGAATCTGTATTGTACGTTATACGGTACACATTTACACACGTTAGCCTGACTGGATCGATTTTCTTTTCCGAAAGGCGCTTTAAGCAACTACAGGCGATATGTTTGTACCGTCTTTGTACGGAGTCTATTTAAATGACTACGGTCAGTTAACAGACGCCGCATTGTTACCGGAAATAAACATCTATTTACGAACATATACGAATTTTACCGAGTCATTCTAAAAGAAGGTTCGTTTATTTCCTATAAACGAGAACCATTTACTTTCTAAAGCTCTTTCGTGAATCTGTAACAATATTGCTACAAACCAATGATTCCATTTGACTTTGTTTATGCATACCGACACAGTGAAGCAATTATTTATCTCTCACCATGTAATTGATCTCATGACTGCAAACCACCTTGGAGCTGTTCGGACGATTACCGAGCATATCTTATATCAAACCGTTACCCATGATGAAATCTCGACAGATCAATAAGGGTATAGCATCAACGAGACAGTAAGACGGCGACAGTTCGAAATTATATCAGATTGTCTTCGTCATCGCACTGCCTCAATCTTACAATCATTATAATCAAACTTTAGTGTTATCGTCAATGTACAGTCGTGTTGTCACTTTATCGTCATCTTACTTCCGTGGTGTTAAGTTATCGCCAACATACTGTCGCGTTTTCGCAACTGCAATGTCGAGTATACAATTTAAAATCAACTCATGTCAGTAACGGGTCTCCAAACGAGACATCTTCAAAACACTTGAATCCATTCATTAGCAGACATGTCAGAGTGGTCATCAACATGACAGCCAAAATATGTCAATCTGTAGTATTATTTTTAAGCTCGTTCATAGTGACTATAAATAAAACATGAACTGTCACAATAGTATATGTACTTGGCCTATTATTTCATTGATATTATCCACTCTCCGTTCTTTTCCGTGACAATCGATGGCTTTCGAACAGTTAATGGCGTTTTGAGAGGGGCAATTGACAACAGTTTTAAACACTTTTGTTCACATCGGCTAAGGTAAATTTCAAAAATTTACACAGTCCAAGTTGTAGAAAGCATATACCAGAAGATGGTTTACAGTTAAACAAAGGTCTCTATAACAGGGACGTACGTCTGTTGGATAGTATTTTTTTCACATGTATCACGAATATGCAAATCATATTGTATCATATGCCAAATGTCTGGTGTGAAGATCGCGCTTGGTCAAAAATGGCTAACCCGACATAAGTATTTATTTTATTTCATTGCACAAACGTGCCGTATTTCCTTAAATTTAATACGTTCATAAAAGTTAATTCACGAGTTAAGTACACAGTTAATAGAAATACATTATTGTTGCAGACATTTGTTCCGCATCGGTCACTGCATTAAAGTATGAACTCTCGCGCAAACGTGTCTATAAATAGGCACACGTGGATGGGGGAGGGGTAGAACTCACAACAATTCACACTCATGACATTAAACAAATTATACTATTCATAATGCTGGTATGATTTCATTGAATACGCGTTAGATAACATCTTACATATATTTTAAAATTAATTTTTGCTTTGCTACAGTGCTTAATTTTTGGAGGCCAGAATATATCATGCAACGTTTCAATTGTTAAGGTCTAAGCAACATTACACGTTTCTTACATTGCAATTAGATGATGCCTGGGCACAGGAATAAAGCTTTGCGTTTCAATAATGATGTTTCTGACATTGACATAATCGGAACGACGACGAGTTGTTTTACTAAGCCCCTGTATCAATTAAATGTTGACTGCTTGTTCATGTATAATTATTGGCCACTTAACAAAGTATGCATTTGGGCCATGCTCTGTGAAAAAGGGGTTAAATGCATGTTCGTAAAGGGTCGTCCCAGATTAGCCTGTGCAGTCATAGACGACACTTTCCGCATTAATGATATTTTTCGTATGAAGAAAGTCTCTTCTTAGAAAAAATCTAGTTGAGGTGGATGTGTCGTCCCTGATTAGCCTGTGCTGACTGCACAGGCTTACCTGGGACGACACTTTATGTGCATTCATTAAACCTCATTTTCACCGAGCTTGGCTCATTCACTTTAGTAATTTAGCAAATAATAAGAAATAAGTTATTGTGGAAATAATATGAAATACTTTGTTCTTAAATCATATTAGCGAAAAAAACATTCATATTAGCGAAACCTGTTTATATTTTGGAAAATTGTATTAGCCTATTGCTGCCTTAAATAATTGGGTGAGTGTGATGATGATTTTGCACTCACTATTACTGATGTAGATGATGATATTGCTGTTGATGATACTAATGGTAATATGAACGTCATGTTTAGTAGCATTTATAACATGTTACCATAAGGACAGAAAAGTAATTGTGTCTATTGGTGCAATAAATAATACTTATAGTTTCAATTGTGTGTCTCCTTTTAAGAAAACGCTTTAACTCCAGCATCAACGCATTTGTCATGGACATGCTACATAAATGATATAAAGAAGGAATAGTCGCATGTGGATTTTAGGGAACAATAAAACATTCGAAAGATAAAAGTAGTGCAAAATATTGTAACATCAAACACGACTTTCGATTTCATCTTTGTGCGATGTTACCGTATTGTGTTCGCCAAATCAAGAGCTTCACCATTTTCAGTTTGGTTATATTATCGATGTCACGGAATTTAAATTGATTATAGCTCCTTCTAGGAAGTTTATGGCGCGAGAGATATCGACATTCTCATGTCAGTTTTCCCGTTCTTGAATCCATGTATGGCAACTATCAATTATAAATTTGAATAATGGAGTCATAAAGGAAACTTTCAGCTGATGTATTGTGCATATAAGATTTTAGTTCCAACATCAAATTCCTGAAAGAGGATGTTTATAGTATACATGCATAAATGACATGTTTTGCAATTTTATAATCATCATCATCATCATCATCATCATCATCATCATCATCATCATCATCATCATCATCATCATCATCATCATCATCATCATCATCATCATCATCATCATCATCATCATCATCATCATCATCATCATTATTATCATCATCATCATCGTCATCATCATCATCATCATCATCATCATCATCATCATCATCATCATCATCATCATCATCATCATCATCATCATCATCATCATCATCATCATCATCATCATCATCATCATCATCATCATCATCATCATCATCATCATTACATCATCATCATCATTACATCATCATCATCATCATCATTGTCATCATTGTCATCGTCATCATGAGCAGCAGCAGTAGATGCATCATCAGCATTATCATAATCATCATCATCATCAGCAGCAGCAGCAGCATCTTCATAATCATAATCATCATCATCAACGCCCTCGTTGTCGTCTTCTGCATCGTCGTCGTAGTCATCATTGATAATTGCCAAAATTATCACAATCATCGTGATGTTAATCATAATTGGCCAATATATTACAATCATATCTAATTATTGACATGACTATATTTGTCTATTTGCGAAATTCATTGATTGCTTTTACTGAAAGTTTTTGCGAAATATATAAATTGCATAAGCTTGACGTGTTTATATACATTTTTGATTTGCATCAAACAGAGGCCAGATAACTTAGACGATGGTTAATGGATAATGCTAAATGAAAACTCACGATGTTGTGGACATAAATTACTTCAGACAAATTTATTTGCTTACGTCATATACGTTTGGCAAATATTTTTCCTATGGTGTTGACCCTTCAGTAGAATTTGCTCATATATTTGTTTTATTCTTTTTTCTTATGTACATACGAACGTTCAGGTCAAATATTTGCCGAAATAGGCATATAAACATGATTGCCTTGCTATGAGCTAATAACGATTTGAATAGCAATGTTATGCCGTCTTTCGTGTAAATCGGATATAATGTTGCCTTGTGACATTCATTTGAACAGATGTTTTTTTTATATATTTCATTTCTAAACTTAAATTACAAAAACCGCTGAAATAAATAGGCATTTTGGTTATTATTTCAGCGGCAAAGTGGTGTTTTTGAAGTTGACTTTTTCTTTAAATTACATTCTTTGCCTTAAAGTTGATGTTAGGTATGATAGTAACAAAAGTGTCTTTAAGACGATGTTGATGCTATCTTTTAAGGATACCTTCGAGTTGAATCAGGCTAGATAGTATGGTTATAGCTATGATAAAAATACTGTATACGTTATCAAAATTGATAAATGTATTTTTGAGTTGATTTTATTGTATTTGCTTCCAGCATCCTCCACTTCTACCGGTGTCAGACTCAATATTTTATTGACCATGATTGGTTCGATCATTGTGTCGCAATGCCATTACGAAGTGAATCTATTCCTGAAATATTCCGTTCATGACCTAAATCACTGACTGAGATAATTAACGGAAAACGAAGCCGTAGCAAAGAAGCCACGGTTCAAAGGTCGGAGTACAGCGATCATATCTTGCGTTATAATCAGCTATCCAGAAACAGGCTAAAAATAGACATGACCTATAACGACCGTGCGCAGGAAGTGATTAGGCAAAGAGAGTCTTTTATTGCAGTCAAAACTTGACAACGACCGCACAACTCTTTCGGGTGTCAATAGATTGAAATATTGACTTTCGGTCCAAAATCAATTTGATAACGTCAAGTCCCTTGCGACAGACGCAACAATCAATTTCTAGGACGGAAAGAAATTTCTATGGGATAAAGAGAAGGAAAAAAGTAGTGCAGTTTCAGTTTGTGTGAGGAAATCTTCCACTACAAAAAGTAGTGCCGTTAAGCACAGCTCGCCTGTGCCGTATGGAATTATTCGTCAGCCTGCAGATGATTTTCTAGCCGGTATCCTGAACGAAGTGATGAACGACGAACTTTTGTACACTCAACGAGTCACTGCGAACTTGCCGTACAAGGTTGAATCGTCAAGTAAAAGCAGGACGTCCTTGACGTCACGGAGGAAAACGAAGACGCCACGTAATCGATTCAATCCTAGCGACTTTATAGTGGACGCTCCGGCTAGAAATGCTCTTGAGTCAGACGAAGTTATATACTGGCCCATTGACAAAAGCGATCGTTTGCACTATTTCCGAAACCATAATTTGAAGATTCATTTATCATTTTAACATAGCCACGTATTTGGGATGACTCGTAGAGGTGTTGAATTCGGGGATAACTATTACCACGCCACAGGTGAGCGATAAGACAAGTATTGCTTCCTGTGAACATTTGTAATCACATTGTAGGGATAATAATTAGGAGAGTACTTGCGTTGGATGACAGAATATTACCACGTTTCGTAGACGTGTTTCGATCAAGTGGTATAGTGTCAGTCATAAAGGGATTAATTCTAGCGCAATGAACAGACCGATAAACAAATGTGTGACACGAATGAGCTGCTCTAGCCTACACACGGAATCACTACTAATCTGGAATGTCAAAACCGTTTAAAGAATTGTAATGAACAACTCTCTGAATGTTAACGCGATATCAAACGCATCCGTGCAGCCATCACAAAACCCGGAAATATTAGGTAGGACAAAACAATCATGACATGAATAGTGATCAATATATAAACGCAATTTTGAAACCTCAAATATTTATATGAATTAAATAAAATCCACAGTAATTACGCCACGAAGCACTCTGAGATGCATTATAAACTTCAAATGCATTATCGGAATGTCTGGTATGTCATTTGGCATTATATTCCTAAGGGAAACATGGACTAATAAAGACAGTGACATTGACTTACAAGGTTATAAATTATTTCACTCGTACAGAAAAAAACAAATTCGACGTGCGGAACGTAGCAGTGGAGGAATTTTGGTTTATATCAAAAATTATATTGTTAAGGGCGTTAAGCTGGTTAAAAACGATCACGATTATTTACTATGTATTAAGTCAGATAAGACGTTTTTCCAGAATGCAGAAGATATGTATATTGTATTTACCTATATTGCACCAGAAAATTCACCTATCCATGATATCGACAATACAGATGCCTTTTTCCAATTAAAAAACGATATATATACTTTTCAAAACAAAGGAATAGTATTAGCTTGTGGTGATTTTAATGCGAGGGTAGGCAGAAATCGGACGAATTTGATATTTACATTCCTCGGGTATCTAATGATAATAGAACTAACGCATTTGGCGACAGATTACTGGCGTTATGCAAAGCTCGTGATTTTCGAATATGTAACAGTCGAATAGGGAACGATGCGAGTGTTGGTAAATTCACGTGTTTCACGCATAATGGCGAAAGCGTTGTTGATTATTTGTTAGCATGCTACAATTATTTTGACCATATAAGGAGTTTCTGCGTTCAAGATTTTACCGAATTTTCAAATCACGCACCACTAAAATTTGATTTAAAAACAAACAAATACAAAACTATCTGCTCATAATATAAACGCTGAAAGTTATTACGTGAAATGGGATAATACTTATAGTGATCAGTTTTTAAGGGATATAACTACAGGAGAAATATTTTAAGAAGGCTAAACAACGGCATAAATATTCACAGTTTTCATAAAACAAGTAATAAATGGTTTGATATTGTATGTAAACAAAAACGAAATATATATGTTGAGCAATTAAACAGGTACAACTTGTATAAAGATGGTCATACTAGATATGATAAGCTAACAGCGAAAAATAAGTATCAGTGCAGACAATCTAAGCGAAATTTTAACAGGAATCAATATCTAAAATGAATGAAATGGATTTTAATTTTGGAAATATTAAAAAAAAAATCATTTAATAATGCGATCGATAATATTGACATAGATGCCTTTTTGAACATTTTAAAAACGTATCTTCTTTAAATAGAAGTGATGATGAAGAAGATATTATCGAATACGTATCACGTCACAATACAGATAACATGACGTCATGGACATTTGAAGAGTTGGATATTTTATTTACAAAGGAAGAAATACGAAAGGCAATACAATTATTGGGAATACATAAATCTCATTCAATTGATAATATTATATGCGAATAATTTAAGGCGGGAAAAGATGTGCTTGATACACCACTGGAAATGTTATTTTATTATATTCTTGAAAAAGAGTCATTTCCCAAATCTTGGTCAAAGGGAGTAATTATACCTATTTAAAAAAAAAGGAGATTCATTCGACCCTAACAACTTTCGAGGCATAACGTTAGTGAGCTGTTTCGCCGTTGTAATAAATAAACGGCTTAAATAGTGGGCTATTGTAAATGATACGCTCAAAGACGCTCAGTTTGGATTCAAAACCAATTATAGCACTGTGGATGCTATTTTCCTACCAGTACTAAAAAGAAACTATACTGTTGCTATATCGACCTTATGAAATGTTATGATTCAATATATCGAAACGGACTATTGTACAAGCTTATTAAGGGCGGAATAAACGGTAGATTGTAAAACATTATTCGCTCTATGTATGATGAAGTGAAATTATGTGTAAGACATATGGGAACGTTGTCGGATTTCTTTAATTGCGAAGTTGGATTATTGCAAGGGGAGACAATCTCACCTATACTTTTTTTCTCTTTTCGCTAACGACATCGAACTCTTTTTGAGTAATAACAATGAAAACATGATCACGTTGGACCAGATATCTATTTATTTGTTATTGTTTGCAGATGATGCTGTAATTTTTTCAGAAACACCAAAAGGATTGCAAAAATCTTTAGATAATCTATACGAATATTGTGAACGATGGAAGTTGAAAGTCAATGTAGAAAAAACAAAAGTGGTCATATATTAAAAGGGAGGAAATAATTCACAGAACGAGCCAATTTTTAATAACAATGATCAAATAGAAATGGTTCAATCATTTAACTATCTTGGCATTGTACTTTCAAGTGGTGGATCATTTATACAAACTACTCATGCTTTATCCGATAAAGGCTTAAAGGCTATGGGGTCGCTTTTTGCAGTCACCAAAGAAATGCATGTTCCTGTTAAAATAATGTTAAATTTGTTTGATTCTTATGTTACTTCAATACTGTGTTATGCGTGTGAGGTTTGGGGGTTTGTAAATGCTGATGTTATTGAAATAGCTCACAGAAGATTTGTAAAACGAATACTGGGTGTCAAAATGTGTACCGCTAATTCAGCTGTGTACGGGGAACAAGGGCGATACCCATTACATATAAATCGCTATGTACGAATTATAAAATATTTCATAAAATTGTATACTGTTAAACAAACTAATTGTATATTATATAGTACACTATGTTATATGAGAAATGGTGCTGAAAATATTATACGATGTAACAATTGGATTACCAAAGTATGAGGCTTACTTCAAAACACTGGTTTTGTAGATGTTTGGGTGTACCCAGAATCAGTAAATGCAAATGTATTTATTCCTATATTTAAAATAGACTAATTGATAAGTACATAGGTTTGTGGATAAATGATTTAAACGTTATAAGTTCATTAACTTTATACAAATAATTGAAACATCGATTTGAACTATCTGATTACCTTAACATAATCCAAAACTTTAAATTAAGAAAGTACATATCAAAATTAAGACTTTCGTCCCACATGTTAAAAATTGAATCTGGGAGACATACAAATATTCATAAAAACGACCGCAAATGTTATGTATGTAACTCAAATAATATTGAAGACGAATACCATTTTGTAATCTTATGTCCTCTTTATACAGATATAAGAAAAATGTATATTGACAAATTCTATTATAACCGACCTAGTATGCATAAATTTATTCTTTTGTTAACAAATAATAAAACCAAAGACCTAAATAAGCTAGCGAGATATTGTAAAAATGCTTTAAAAATGAAAACCGATACATTGAATGCAAACGTTGAGTAATTCGATGGCCTTAGTGCATTTTAAAGACCTTTTTATGTACTATTTTGGTCACTTTCGCATTACTATGCATGTGCTTATTGCTTATATATTGTCAGTTTTGTATATGTAACGATGAACTGTAAATGTTCAAGTTATATGAATAAACTTTCTGTTCTGTTCTGTTCGGTATGTCTTTATCTTTAATTATTGTATATCGAATAAACTAATCTGATGGATATTCTTCATATGTACCTAGTGATCGTTCAATATATTCCGGTATTGGATGGAACAAGCCTGTATTGTTTCCTTATTGGACAGGTCAGTACAAGTGCACTAAGCAAATTGTTTTATAACGATAAAATCCGGTACCGAAAACAAGTATCCGAATATAAAATCATCGATTCACACTGGCGCTTGTCTTGAAAATGGCAAAGATGCAATTTAATTGTCTGCTTACTGGGAAGCATTTAAATATATGAATTAATATATACACAGGATATCATGCTGCAACAAACGATTATACATGTATATTACAGCATTAAAATCAAACAAAGAGCTTAAAAAGGGGATATATAATACAAAGCTTATTAGACGTTTAACCCATTTATGCCTAGCGTCCTGAAAAAAGGACATTCCAACAGCGTAGACCCAGATGAGACGCCGCATAATGCGGCGTCTCATCTGGGTCTGCGCTGTTTGCTTAAAATGAATATCTTTCTGAAATATTCTAAATATAGAAATAAATAAACTTGACATCCCTAATTTTGGAAATAAATTGATCCAATTTAGAAGGATGGGAGAGTCAACTAGGCATAAATGGGTTGAGCAGTACAATACGTGATATAGCATCACTCGCACACAGTATGAAGTCATCTTGAATTCTTCTAACGGCTCGTCAATATGACTTCAAACTTTTGTGATCGTCCAAATATATATCCGTATTGTACAGTGAAACGTATAATTACACGGATCCCACGATTTCTAAACGAGTCATTCTCATGCGAATTAGAAAATGTGTGGTACGTTTTAAACGAGGGAGCATCCAGCTTCTGTCGGATATCTTAACATAAGTTGCATTAAATATGATTTTACGGTTTGTATTTCTATATATCCGATAACATTTCACCTGTGATAAACATGTCATGTTTGTTTGACTTGAAAATATAAACTAACTTTTTCTTATTGAAATTAAAATACCACAACGAAACTCATTTAAAAGCCTATTGACACTCAAAATGATAACTACTACTACTACTACTACTACTACTACTACTACTACTACTACTACTACTAATACTACTACTACTACTTCTACTACTACTACTACTACTACTACTACTACTACTACTACTACTACTACTACTACTTCTACTACTACTACCGCTGCTGCTGCTGCTGCTGCTGCTCCTCCTCCTACTACTACTACTACTACTACTACTACTACTACTACTACTACTACTACTACTACAACTACTACGACTACTACCACACCACACCACGACCACGACACTACCACTACCACTACCACTACCACACCACGACCACTACTACGACTACGACGACTACGACTACTACTACGACGACTACTACTACTACTACTACGACTACTACTACTACGACGACTACTACTACGACTACTACTCTACTACTACTACACTACGACTACTACTACTACTACTACTATACTACGACTACTACTACTACTACTACTACTACTACTACGACTACTACTACTACGACTACTACTACTACTACTACTACTACTACGACTACGACGACGACGACGACACGACGACTCTACGTACGACGAGTACTACTACGACTACGACTACTACTACTACGTACGACTACTACTACTACTACGTGTCTTCTACGACTACTATTACTTCTACTACTACAACTACTACTTCAACTACTAATACTACTACTTCTACTTCTACTTCTACTACTACTTCTACTACTAATACTACTACTTCTACTTCTACTTCTACTACTACTTCTACCACCACTACTTCTACTTCTTCTTTTCGTGAAGTCCAAGACACAACCTGCTACCGGTGTTGTCAAAATGATAACAAAAGTTAAAGTTTCTTTTTTAAAAACTATCTTTTAATGCAAGTATATTCGAAATATTAGCAGTCTTAATTGGAAGCCAAATATGGTTAAGTCATACTTAAGAAAAGGGCAGACCACGACATATGACCATTATAACAATTACTGAAATAACCGAAATAACAATTATTACCAGCAAGTCGGATGTAATCCATGCTAATATATTTAACATTTGGTTAGACGTTAAATCTGTAGTTCAAAAGGCCTGTCTGTTGTATTTGGAAAATAATGAAGATAAGAACCACCACATTCAACATCGTTGTCAACTCAATTTGGTTTTCTTCGCTTTGCCCATTACTCTTTATCTTAGCAACATTAAGCGCCTAATGTTCGCCTCCCATATGGTTTGCATAAGAAGATTGTTAATGACCTAAATAAGAACTAATGTAGTAAAAATTAAAGAAAATGTCACACAGCGCTATTGATATCCAAGTTGACAGCTGTTTGTTATTAATTTTAATAATGTCGTTATAAATAACGTTGTTGTGTTCGTATTTCAGTAACGTTACCTCAGATTGATACAGAGTGGCGGGGGCCTTCATTCCGAATAGGAAGGGTTTCCAAGAATTCCTGCACGTTCATTGTATTTTCATTACAATTATTTCGGTTAGTGAGATTGAATGAATATTTCTTGACTAAAGATCGCTGTATGATAAATGTACATAAGTTGTCACATTTCGCTTTCTTTGTTTTTTTTTGTCTAAAAGTCCTAACAGATTTGTAAAAAAATATGAATAAGAATGTTTATTTTCGAATTATGTCATGATTTTTCGAAGCAAATGAATAGTTGTAATTATACCTGTCTCACTTGGGACTATGCACTCAATCAGTAAAAAATAGAAACGTTCTAGGAATAAAATATTTTGTATGCTATTTAGAATACCATCATATTGATTGGTGTTGTCATTTCTAATCCATCCTTAACACCACAACCTAATGCATGCAATTTTCGCAATGAATAATATCATGTGTGATATTTTACCGTCATGTGTTTCAATAAAGACAGCATATACACGTCCTGCGTTTTCAATTGACATGCATGGATAATATTTGTATACCTGATCTTGTTTTTAATAGTAAGTTTTAAAACAATGTCTGGAACTTACTACATGCTGTAATATACGACATCGATAATTAAAACTGATTATGCGACGTACATGTTGTGCATTATTGGACTTTTGTTAACAAATAGGATAACAGAATTCAAAAATGAATATATCTTTTCGTTATTTTATAAAAGGCAAGTAAGCCGTTACACCTCTTTTACATAAAAAATTGTGTTAGCTTAAATAAGATGTATAATTACCATTAAGCCTTGAATCAACGACACATCCAAACATGTCAAATGACTGCAAATCTTATCGGTTTTTGTACTTTTAAGTATAAGACCATTTTCCGTAATTGCCTTATAAAGTCCATTTCATAACGCATTGTGAATCAGTCAAGAACATAAACATGTTAATACCGATGAAGCAACAGTTTAAACATGTTGTTGTCCCTAAATTACATTTGTTACTTTCTATTTTTGATTGGAGAACATTGAAGATGCCCGTATGTTTCTAGGACGTTTTGACCGTACCTACGAGCATACTTATGTGCATTATTAAATATTTTCAATATTTATATGAAAAAACAACAACATTTCATTTCAATTTTAACTATTTCTTTAAGTACATTTAATGATGTTTACTGTCGTGTTCGAAAGAGATTGAGGTGATTGAAATTTGAACTTATTGTACACGTCCGTATGTACTATATGCAGTGTGCAGAATAACATGGCTTTGTTGGATTCGCATTTAATCGTTAATGGAAGTTAACCCACCGGTATGTCTGCTTTTTTCCAATAAACGTTTTAAAATGTTTTTCTTAAGAATTTTAACTCATGCATAAAAGACAGATCTTAAGCTGCTTATGGCATTGTGGAATACATTAGAATTACTTTATTTAATCAGCATGTGTTTTTGTTGAATCAAATTCATGTATACTGCAAGAGTATGCTTAACGCAACGTGAGCTTTTGTCACCGATTTCAGATGTATTTCAGGAAATTTATTCTTATACCTTAAGACATCGGAATAAACTGCAAGAAAAGCTATTTTTGATGCACTAAGGATTTCTGCAAATGTATTTGAATACATAGAAAAATTTGCAAATATAATGTTCTTAACGGTTGGTTTACATTCTGTCCAGCCCATGTGTAAATCCTTGAAAACCTCGTTGATTCTGATCTTAGGAGGTATTTGTATAGAAACAATCCAATCAACACGCGCCAAATCTGGATTTTTAACATATTCGACAGATGGACGATAGTTTGCCCGTCACAATTAAAAAGTGACTGGGATTTTAAATATGTTAAAGCACAATTTACATAACGTGCCTTGAATATCAGATATTAACATATTTTTTGTTCGGATAAACAAATGGGATATTAAACTACTATTTGTTACGTGTTGATTAATAAATAATCAAGGTTCCTGTGTTTGAAAAGCTTATTACCGTCAAAGTGTTTAAATCAACAATGTTCATTTGAGGATAACAAGGAGTTGCACTGCCTTCTCATTTAACCGTTTTCAATGTATTCCCCTACATGTAAGTATTAACTTTCTTGATTACTTACTGCGCATCGTTTTCTTACAGCCTTAACATCATTACTCAACTTGAGTTGTATTAGCACAGTCAACAAATAGAATGCAATGACATTAATCCCGGACCGAACATTTCCGCTTTCCCAGATACATTTCATGTTGACGCAGACCGGTTTATCCGATTGTAATTGAATTATTGGACACATGTTGTGCTGTTGCTTAGATTTGTTAACCTTATGCACCTAAGTATTCCAACTTTAGCCCCATTGGTGCAAAAAGGCATCATGTGACATTGACATTAGACGGCATCGTCCTATTAGTACCTTTTTACACCAATAGGACAATTGTGTAACCCGCGCGAGTGTACACTTTACAAAATGCGTTTTGATTATTAAGCTATTTCCCATGCGCATGTAAGGGCTAAATGTTTAATTAGTTTAGAAACGATTTTTAAATCTAAACGTCAAGAAAACGTTTCGATTCCAGTCGTTTTCAATGTGAATGTTTTGGATAATCATTGTATTGTGTCGTTTCTAAATATATAGATGAACTGTTTACAGTGGTAGAACATAAAGAGCACACGTATATTTAGAAAAGCATGTTTACAACACAACTGTTGTAGGTAATTATAAAAATGTCATGACAAAGAAAACATATATAATGGTGAATGCATCATGTTTTTGTTTCAAAAGCCGTCTAGCAACAAAGACAAAAGATGCAATTGACGCATTTTAATGTTAATGTTATCTCTGTGATGTACGAATAATAATTCTGGAAAGTTGGATAAAGTGCATGAATTGTTGCATGCTGACGATTTTTTGTAAACACGGTTTAACAACCTTTACAGACATGCACTGATGCTGTCAACTGTAAATATGTTGACCTAAGCTTTAACTTTTACCGAAAAAATCAGTTACAAGGCAGGTGATTCACAATTTGGATTTTTACGGATAAAACCTGTTTTTAAAGCACATACTGTTATTTGGAATTTCATCATACAATTACCTATGCAAATACATACAAACAACTTTTATAACAATTACAAACACAAATCATAACAAAATTTATTCTATAATAGTTCTCTTCTTAAATGTAGTACAGTCATTTTATTAAAACATTAGACAATCTTCTAAAGGCTTTAAAGAACTTCAAATTCCAGAACTTCAACATACTAAAAATTGAAATATGAACATATGGCGCTTGCTTTATTACATTTACATTATACCATAGTTTGAAATAATTAGAGGATTGGTCTATAATGGGTTCATAATTATATTTTTTTATATAGACCTCAACGAAGTATATAAGTTGGATAATTGTTATGGCATTGCAAACATCATTGATGCATTTCTCTGTAAACCACATATTGCTTTGAATACTTCAAAGTATACGATATTGTTAATAAACATTAATTATAACTACACTATATATATATGAATCTTTGTATTCAAGAATCGGAGTGGCCGCACACTGGTACATGTGAAAATGCGTTAAATCAAAAAATACAGAAACCAGGCTTATATGTGTATATAGTGTAAGGATACTTATCAAAATAAATACTCTCCTTATAGGATTGTTGGAGTTTCTTTTTTTTCGAACGTGCATCACATCCGAATTCCTGACTATTTCCTTATGCAATTGTGTTGAAAGTTATTAATACTCAGCAAGGAATTGGGGGTTGATACAGGCCTTTTTTATGTGCAATTGGTTGGGAGTTTTGAGTTCCGAAACTGAAGTGTTACATCAACCATCGCAGATAATTGTGTTTAATGTGTCCTTGAAGACAAACGATGTTCTCTCGAATTGTTACAATGCATTTGCAAATTAAATGCAATACATGAAGTACGTATTATTTGTTTTCCTGTAATTATATAACAATGAAAACACACATTTACATGGCAAAACTCCGCAAACAAAAAGACGGATATCCAAAACAAACAACAACATGTAAACGCATTGGACATTTGTAAAAACATATGACACAAATAGTATCCAAGCATTCGCGTGTGATTTAATATGACAATTAAACACAATATTTGAAAAAAATATTTTATTGCTAAATACAAATTCACAAGACTAAATTATATCCAAGACTGATTTTAAGGTTTGCTATTTATCAAACTAATTAAACATTATTGCTCCTCTATACATATGTCAATTATTTATCTTCAATGCTTCAATACTAAAATATTCGTTAATACATTGCATTGCATTACTAAATAGTAAACTCAAGTTTGCATGGTAATGATTTTGGTATAAAACAGTTGAAAATCATTATGACAATTATTAAAGTATGATTTAACAACGCCTTCATTTAGTACAATTGGTTTGTCCAAAATCTCAAACATCATACAAAACATGAAAATGATATCGTGGGACATGAGTTAAAAGGTTTCAGATAAAGTAGAAACGTGCTACGCCAAGACAAATACACAGACGAGAATGCAAAGTCCTCGTACAATCATAGCACAAACACCCAAATACAATTCTTTAAGACAATTTTATTTATCCTCACAGTTTTGACATTTCCTGAAACTAGGAAAATCAAAAACAAGTCAGGGTAACTCTTCGCATTAATTATATCTTTCGAGGAAAATGTGTTAAAATGGCTTTAAGTACATAATTATATTAATTATGTCATAAACACTTAATGAGCAGGTTATCATTAATCACAAGCACTATGCAATTTCAGTTTTAATTCAAAGAAATGATGCAAAACACACGATGATTTTTGCCTCTTGCGTCACGCCTTACGATTAACATCTAAGCGTGAATGTAAAAATCAGATACTATGGCCTTGATCAATACATTATTACATTGTAAGTAATTTCAGCGAGATTATTAAAAAATGTAAAGTCGATATTTAATATTTAAAACTTCAAGAAATTACAAGAAATTAATAAATGTTGTTTAAGACATTAAGTATTTTAATGAATATATAGGCAGTGTAAACATAATCTTTTTTCCATTGCTTTTTTAAGATAAAGCTTATATTGCCCAAGTTTGTGAAATATTTTAATCCGATATCGTATAACTCAAGTATGATAACAGCATTTGCTGATCGGATTCCATAGGTTCAGCAATAGGCCGATTGGTGTTGAGCCTTTTCACGGCCTTTTATGTTTTACACGTCAGCGTCTAGTTTAAACAGTATTTTATTATTATAATAAAAATTTGAACATGACATGTGAAATACATTCATACAATAATGAATAAGAAAACAAGTTGCTGAAAACTAATATGAATTCTTCTCCATAGATGTCCTTAGATTGTTTAAGAAGTTAGCACAGTTAACCAGTTAAGGCAATTGATAAAACGTTTAAACATTGAAGAGTGAGCGAAGTAAAGATTGTTTTTAGATATATGAAATATAGAGCATGAACAAAGTTGTGGGAAGACGAGTAACAATAACGGAAGGACACTCAATATCAAATATGGTGGGCTGTTACCCGTTTATTTAAATGAAAAGCTTTTTGACAGGACAGCACGATATATCGTTGAACCCCAAATATATTGTTTTGGTTTGCACCGGATTAAGGTATTCGCATTTAATTAGTATGTTGTTGTTGTAAGCGGGCACGGGCTATCTCCAAACAGATTGTTCCGGAGATGTGGGTGGCGATGACAATGTAGAAGGAAATGGTTTGCAATTTCAATTTCTCCACATAAACAAAGAGGACTGTCTACTAGTGATCTTCAGAATAGGTCATTATTTAGGGAACTGCATTCAAGTCGTAATCTTGCGAGTAGGATTTGACCATCTCGTGAACCAATGTTGAATAATTTAGACGACTTGTTTTTATCCTGCTAAGAGAAGCTTTTACAGAGGACAACGTGGTTGATTGTTGCAAGTCAGGCGTAAGGACATTCCACCCACGTATAGCTGTTCGGAGAAATGGACATCGATATGATTCATTTCTTGCGTGAATAAGAGGTACTGATTCGTTATTTCTGAGATCATATCGGTTTTGAGAATGGAGTAGAATGAGATTTGTGAGTTATTATGGACACAGTCTGTGTTTTATTTTGTAGAAGATAATAAGTATGTGTTTTTTTCCCTTTTTTAAAGAGTTTCCCATTTAAGATCGGTTTACAGTGAATTAATATTACTTATTTTAAAGGCACCGGTGCATATGCTTGCTGCCTCATTTTGAACAGCTTCTAAGTATGCGATTTATTCGTTGGAACAGTTACCTCGAGACGGCGTCTCCATATTCGAGCAGCGGTCTGATTAAATGAACATACATTTTTTCAAGGTTTGACCTGAGCTGTACGTGTTTCAGATATCTCATAATGCCGATACGAAGCTGCAGATATATGTGGGTCCCATCGGGCGTCTTTTGACAAAGTTAAGCCAATGTGTTTATGTTGTTGAACTGTCGTTACTGGTACATTGTTCAAACAGATTGTTGGATGTATAGGTTTGTTTCGTTTTCGGGAAAATATCATTGATTCGGTTTTAGCGGGATTAAATGAGACACGCCAGGACATAGACCAAGCATTAATTGACTCTAGATCATTGTTAAGATGTTGTGCGACTTATGTGGGCGTTTCGACGATAATGTACAGACTTGTATCGTCAGCTAATAACCGTATGTCTGAGTTAATATCGTCAATTGTGTCGTTTATATAGACATGAAAGAGCAGAGGCCCGAGAATAGAACCTTGGGGAACACCTGCTGATATATTGGACCATGGGGAAGCAGAGTTCGCATTGAGGACCCCATCGTCTGTTTGGCAGTCATACTTGTCATGCATTAAAACAACGAAACAAAAATAAAAAAAGACTATATTTATTCAAAAAGACGATGGAAATATAAAGTGGCCATATACGCTTGGCGTTGTTATCGTTACGTTTAAAAAAAATGAAATAACTTCAGATATTATTGCTTTATTGACTGTATTGTTTAAGTATAATGCAATTATATTTGCCCACATGTTAAATAATTGTATGAGATGGTTTTATATATTTGCAAAGTGATTTATAAATTATCCATATAAAACATACAACTTTTGTTGATGACCCCCTTTTTTATTTAAACACCTCATGGCTTGGCTTCAGCATCATCAACGGCATTGGCAACAACAAAACTAAATATTGTGCGTATAGTTTTTATTTCGCCTCTCATGCTTTGAATAAATGCTCCAACGTTTAGACCAAAAGTCCTCCCTTTTTGGTTCAGTATTGTGGTGTATAATTTAGGCAACTGAGTTCTTTAAAAAATGCTAACGGGTGTTAACCAGACGTTCAGAATGATTCGCCTGATGATTGAAGGAAGCGTATTGTACTATTTTGCTATACCAATAAACAAACTCGTCAATATCAACACAATCTGCAAATCATGAAAAACGATTACTTCATATTTAATGTCTCTATAGTGATATAAGTACAAATGGCGATATTTTAAAGTTGTGTAGTTTCGTAAGCAATCCGACCAAGATCAATACGAAAGATTTTATATTTAATGACTATATCGTGATATAAGTAATACAAATGAAGATATTTTAAAGTTGTGTAGTTTCGCAAGCAATCCGACCGAGATCAATACAACAGGTTTACTTTCGCGTATGAACCATAAAAGATCAACTGAAGCAACCTGGAACTACCATTCCGGCGACGACTTTCACAATGTAAACATATATATAGAACGGGTATTTCTTTAATCTGATAAAATGCCTTATATATGAGAGCATATCTAAATAACGATGAAGCGGGGTGTAAATCAAGTATGAATGTATTTGGATACATTGTGTTTTGTTAAACTCTTTGCATGGATTTATTTTAATTGCATTTAATTGTTTCCAAAAGACCTCAACCGTTACAAACGTGACTTTCTGTGGTTTCGATTTGTTATAAGGAAAGTCTTCATAATTGAATATATGGCTAATTCCTTGAGTCCCTGCAATGTGGTCTTGATTTAAACATATCACTATTCAGTATTAACCGATATGGTTTGATAGTACATGTTTACTATATGGAGATTAGTTGGTCATATACAACTGATATTGTTTGTTTGTAGACAATATCAACTTTTAAAGGCAAAATATATGTCGATTCGTAACGGCGAATCATTTTCGCATGACTATAAGGAGATCGTTAAGAAATTAATGTAACAATTTTGTATTTTCTGTTTATAACTAGCATAATATGAAGGCATCCACCATTTTACAACTGCTTTATTAAAATGCACTGCGTTTATTAATATTTTTGTTCGGAATAATACATAGACTTTTTTTGACACAATACTGTAGTTGACCAGTTTTCACTTCCAATAAGTTTTAAGATAAACCGTTTCTTTAAGTTAATTAGGCGATTGTATTTTTTTCTTTTCTCAATTTTGAAAAAAGTAATCATAACCGCAGACACATGTATTTCAATTTGCACTGGTATGAACTCTTTTGAAACCTTTATTCAGACATATGTGACGTCGTCAGCAGAAATCAGTACAAACGCGGTCGACGTTATTTTAAGCTACGCGTGATTGAAGCGCGGCGTTATAAAAATGGAAATAAAGTTATAATTATATTATGAAAAACCTATTGAAACTTGAGATATATGCATATTTTCGAAGAATGAAATGCCCCCGAGCTCTGATCGACAATGTACACTTATAATTTTTTATTTGGTTGGAAGTAACCGTTGCTTTGTTGAGCGACCTCTACTAAAAATGGCGCGTCGTAATTAGCCCATGCATTGACATTGTTCACCGTTTGTTTGCGAGTTCCTTTGGAATAAATTGTCAATCAATCCTTACAATAATTTCTTCAATTGAAGGATCGTAGTTAAAATCAGGTAAGATATTTTAATAAACTTGACAATCATTAATTTTGGTAAACAATGGTCCTATTTAGAGAACATTGAAAATGAAACTGTTAACCCGGAAGTAAAATAGTTTGCTACGAAAACTTTGTTGTTGGTTACAAAATGTAATGGCGCACTTATTTAAATTGTAAATATGTCACAAGAAAGTTCAGCAACCACGATCCCATATGAAATTTCACAGGGTCAGAATGATATTTTTTTTGAAGATTTGAATTTGGTTGACAACTTGACATTAATATTTTCAAAACAGACCATCAAGCTTTATACTTGATAATATTACAAGCCATGTATTAGAACTATTAAAATGAAAATGTGCCCTCTTCAGATTCTGATCAAGACACTAACTATGAGTCAAACTGTTCAGAAACAGAATTATCAGGATTCAGCGCTAAATGAGACAGATGGAGTGTCTGTCCCTATTGAGAATTCCTTGTTTGATTCAAACAATTAAAGGAACAAGAAAAGCAAAACAAATTCCAAATTCTAACATGTGGCTGTTATTCATTTCATAACAAACCGTGCAGCGATGTCATTAACATTCAACAAGCAATCTCTTTTAGACAATACTGCCATGAACTCACTCGTGATGAAATGGATATAGTAATAAAAGCCAACATCCAGACTTTACGAAACTCCTAAAGACACTTAATTATTATGATTATTATTAATGATGATTATTATTATTGCATTATTTTGTTATATTGCTATGAAGTTAAGTGAAAGATATTTATCTTTTCAATCTTGACAATTGTTTTAAAAACTTAAATATATCTTAGGTTGGACCAAACTACTTCAAGACTGCGAAAAAATGTGATGTCTTTGGTGTTTGCTGTGAAGGTACAGGTAGGTGTGATTATTAATTTCTAGATCAGTTACATGTCCCATATTGTTCTTAAATATGCAAAAATGTGTTGGTGTGACTGTCATTATTTTAGGTGAAATATGAAATACATATTTCTGTATCAAATAACAATTATAGTCAGTTTGCTCTTATTTTCATTTCTTGTTCTTTTGCAGGAAAACAGGTGTTTTACTTGGCGAATGAGGGTGAATCACCCGGGAAAGGCGCCAACACTGTTGTTAGCTATGTGCATTACTAGCTTCATCACTATGGCCTAGGGGAGGAAAAGGCAGTTTTCTACTTTGACAACTGCTGAACAAAATAAGAACAACTGTGTACTTTGGTATGCATTGTGGAGAGTTAGTGTTGGTAAGAACTTTTACTTATGCATACAATGTTATTGCATGAAAACTTGGTACCATTTTTGCATCTTAAAGAATAAAATTTTGGAAAAAAAATAAAATCACTCCTTATTTACATATAATTATGTTAAAATAGATTTCATATTAATTAATGCAATATTTGATATTAAAAATGTTTGAGAATGCTTTTTGTTTGGTAAACAAATAAGAAGGGCTTAGAATAGACATACTATTTGTGTTTAAGTTTTATTAGTTTTTTTACAGATTGTGAAAATGATATATTAATATTCTTTCCATTTTCAATTAGGGCTGCACACTCGAATGAGAAACTCGATGATGGTGACTGCGGCCACATCATGTTCTAGCCTGATTGGCATTTTGGATATTTATGGAAGTCAAAGTGTAGGTATATTCATCAGTAGATAATAATTTACCATCTGATAATGTTAGTATACATATTGCAATGAGCACTGGAAAAATTATTACTTCCGGTATTCATAAGAAATGTTTTTAATACATGGACTTTTTCCCATCTTTGTGAAGTGGCCTTTGGCCCTTCATTTTGTGAAAAAATGAGTTTAGAACTGTTCTAAATTGTGAAAAAATAGTTTAGTTAAATAGTTAAATTGTGAACATTTGAGTCACAAGCTTATCAAATGTTTGAAAAACTGCCATTCTCTTTGAAGGAAATAAAGCTCTGCAATATTTAACCAATTTTCATGCCTCACACTTTTCCAGACTTTGTGATGCAGAGACCATCGAAATTGTTGCTGAGACTGTATCCACCTCCTCAAGGTCTGGACTTAATGTGCTGCACATGATTGGTGATTCGGAGAAGCCTGTGCACCTATACGATTGGAAAACTTTTCTTGCCCAGTTGTTCATACCCTTGAAGAACATTTGTAAGTACCAACATTTCCTCATTGATGCTGGTAAACCAGGCTTGGTATATTGTAAAACAAGTGAAAAATCTACAGTTGAAACTCACTGTTTGTTAAACTTTAAAGAGTGCTGACCTCTTACCATCAATGTCTAGCCAGTCTTGCCCAGCCTGAATTAAAGGACCTTGACTCAGTATCGCCTGACAATGGTACCTTTATGAGGAAATAGGGCAGCTTTTTTTAATCGGACCTCAGTAGACAAGCTACCTGTCACAAGCCGAAGTAATAATAACAAAAACTGTCCGTGTAACTCAGAAGTTGCAAAAAACATGTGCCCTATCCTATCTTTGTTTGTTTTAAGGTTGAAAATTGTATGATCCTGTTTTTCAAATAGCCTTAGATTATTTGTTTTGATTACCAAGTTCTATGTTATTGTTTACCATATAAACTGTTCATTGGTGAACTTTCAGCAACAATTACTAGTGTGAAAATTTTAATATTAAATTGGCCTGTGGCATGGTATTTTCTAAATTGAAACTTATGATGTGATGCTATTAATGTGAAATGTCATGTCTTGAAACATGTTTTATAATTTTTGTCAAAACATTTAGCCATATAAATAAACCACTGTCCATGTGTGTTCATTTATTATGACAGGTGGAAATATATAAGTTTTGTTGAAGCTCATCATATCCATGATTGCGAAACCCATTTACATGTAAAATAAGAATGTTGGTTGCTATGGAAACATTATTTTGGCATTTACTTATTTGTTGATGGAATTAATTCTATTTATATGATAATGGTATTATGTTTATTTTAACTGATTTATAGAAGGTATCTTAATGCCTTAAAAATAATACTTGTTCATCTTTAATTGTTCTGAATTAGAAGTACATGTTGTTATTATTTGTGTTTATTTATGGCGGTTTTACTATGTGGGTTTCGTAAACAAATTGTAGTTAAATTGTTTGGTCAAATAATATTGTTTTTTTTCATGTTTGATATGTATGGGAAAGGATTTACTCATAAAATTAGGTGTTTTTGCTGTTCAAAACAGTAAAAATGGATATGTTATCTATTTGTTGCCATGGTTACCATCAGCAAAATGTCTGTACATTAACATTTTTACCAGCATATATGTATGGCACTATTAAATTACATATATGATGTTTACGTTGTGCAAAGTCTTAAATGGATTGAAATCAATACACTGTAAAATATGTGGATCTTTTCTAAAAAAAGGACATGTTGCACTTTAACTCAACCTATTTTCTTAGATTCTTTGTGTTACTATGTATTAAATAAACACCATGTTGAAATTAAGATCATTGACTTTAAGCAGTTTTATCATATATTTGACAAAAACGTAAATATTTAGTTTTTTTCCTGATATTTAAACAATTTTAATGAAATTTATGTATTTTATGTAAATTCGTTACCATAGCAACAGCTGTATTCAAATGATTGCTTTTGTTTGCACATAAAATGTAAAAATCATGGTCAGTGTAGCTCATGCATTGAATCTATGTGTGAATGCTATACGGTAAATACATGTATACTGTATTTACAAAAGAGTTTGTTGTCAATGTCAATTGATATAGAAAACCATTATTTAGCTAAAAGATCGTATAAAGGGTGCATGTGTTCAAAACTCAATATCTCAAAAACTATTATAGATAGAAACCTAAAATTTTGGATTTGACTTATGCTTGCATTCATCTTTTACAAAATGACAAAAAACGAAAATGTGATTTTTCCTCGTTTGTACTGATTTCTGTAGCCTATGACACATATGATTCTATATACATGTTGACAAGTTTGTTTGTGAATGTGTGTTTGAATGTCCCTAGAAATAATTGCAGACATTATGTTTATCGGATATATATATAGATAAACTGATTCCGATTTTGTGATTATAAGTTTATTTTTATTTTGTATTTCTACATTTTCAAATCAAACATTACAATGTATTGCCAGAAATGAACCATCTATTTGAATTTTCTCTAATACCCATTTTATTATCGAAATAAGTACCCATTAAAAGACGAAAAAGGAAAATATATATTAAATATGAACTAAGATTTTAAATCACCCGGTGTTTTGTATACCATAATCAGAGCGGTATGTGATTGATTTCGTGTACTGGTCACTTAATTTACACTCGGAAATCGAAAACAAATTTACACATAGGAACATTAGCTCAATCACAATAAGAAGGAGATTGAACAATTAGTGTCTCGTTTTTCGCAATAGTTCATATTAAAAAAGAACAGTCAAGCGAAATGTTTTGAACGCGGTGTTAAAACAAACATGATTTATTTATGTCTCAAACATCTTAAAGTTTGCTGAAATGGTAGTTCAAGGTTTCTCATTGGGTTTGTATTTTGAATTAGTGAAAGTAATCCTTAGCATATTCTTTCCCGCTGATCTTGGTCGGATCGCATACGAAACTGCATACCTATAAAATACCGTCCTTTGCATCACTTATACCACGATGTAAACATTAAAGGGATCTTTTCACGCTTTGGTAAATTGACAAAATTGACAAAAGTTGTTTCAGATTCGCAAATTTTCGTTTGGGTTATGATATTTGTGAGGAAACAGTAATACTGAACATTTACCATACTCTAATATAGCCATTATATGCATCTTTTGACGATTTTAAAACCTAAAAATTATAAAGCGTTGCAACGCGAAACGATTGAATAATTTGGAGAGTTCTGTTTTTGTCGTTAAATTTTGTGAAACTACGAAGATTGCTTATATAACGTATAAAATACGTTTAGCATGTGTTCTCGGCGGAATAGCTCAGTAGGTAAAAGCGTTTTTACTTCAGGACTCTGGCAGGACTCCAGGAGTCACTGGTTCGAAACCTGCTCCGGGCAATGTTCTTTTCCTTTTTTTAATTTTATTCTTGATTTTTTACTGGAGCTTTTACGATCCAATGTTAACATTTATCAATATAAAGCATTTAATGAATAAGTTAAACAAATGCCAAAATCTGTGAAAAGGCCCCTTTAAAAAGGGGAATACGCTTCTTTATAATTATATTCATTTTCATAAAATGTTCTTTGATGACTGTGTAAGTCTAGACATTTAAATGTATTGAAATAACTTTGAAGTAGAACACATATAGAGAATACTAGGTTAGCGTTGAATACAGAGAAGTTTATGTTGCGAGGCTTAGAACGCCGGAAGCGCGAGCCTTGGCGAGCGCTTTCGGTGTTCGAGCCGAGCAACATAAACTTCTCTGTATTCAACGCTAATCCTAGTATTATATTTATCCCATTTGATTTTTTCAACGTGACATTTAACATAAATAGATCTAATAACCTTCACAATAATTTTAATTCAGTCATAAAAGCGCTTAACATCTAACAAATGTAACCATGCGTAGTGATATACATGTATTTGTTCTGGTACGCAAAATAGTCTTTAAAAAATTCACACACAAACCGTAAAACAAGTAAAAATATCACCATGTGCCTACATTCAATTTTACGTAGTATGCGAATTTAAACACATTACGACCGCGAAAAGAAGATTTTACTTTACTATAATTCATTTTATTTTCGAAAGAAAATGATCAAAATCCAATATGGCGGCGATTGCTCCTGACAAAATGCTGTCGATGTCAACATACATGTTCACCATCGACGACCTAGTTCTGGCTACCATAACTTTAAATGTCGCTTTTTATGATTTTTGATTGGCGCGACTTTGTACAGGTCTGTCAATGCTAAATAAACTGTACGCTGAAGTTTCTTTAGCTATCGAAGACCTTGACAATTTTGACGAGTAAACAGACAATCGCAGCGACTGACACTTTATTTGACAAAATATACAGGGCAATACGTTTTCCGACTTCGAACGACGAATTTAAGGACACGCAGAACGTGTTTTTATAGAATGTTGTGGGTATGCCGTGTGTGATCCGATGCATCAATGGCGCCCATGTTAAAATCATTTCCCCGAGAACAGGGAACGACAAAAGTACAAACAAAAATCAAAACACGTAAGAACTAGTATCTTACCTTTAATTATCCTTTAAAATCCATCTAATAATCCATTTAACTCAATAATTGACGATTTTGCATCTAGGGTCTTTAATAATTATTTTAGCATAGTTAAATAAAGACCCTTATGCCATTCTATCACTTTATTCAAATGAGTTTATGAACGCGATAAACTTTCTTCTTCGTCACACGCTACGTCATGTACTCTACATTACTGCTGTTTCAATGAACCGGAGCAGTTTATCTAATAATAGCCGTTGGTAAACTCGGTTGCATTTGCAGATTTCTGCATACAAACATAATTATGTTTAAACTTGCACAATGTTTTATTTATCTATGGTAAGTGGCCTTATTGTACGAGAAAATAATTTAATATATAAATACACAAAGAATGGAAAACATTCCAGTACACAACAGATTAATGAGTAGAAAATACCCGTGTACAAAATGGGACGTTCCCAATTCCAGTGTAGTGCTATTTTTACCATCTTATACTTTACACAGCTCTATGCCTAACGTGAAATAGGAAAGCAAACATAGCAGATTATTAATGAACTGTGCGATATGTGTATGGCTTGTTGTACATTTTTAATATTTAAGTTAAATGTCAAAAGTATATGCTTTGGTTATAAACAATGCACATTACACGAAATAAGGAAAATGTGATCAATTGACAATTCAGATATGTCGACATACAGTACATGTAGAAAACATGGGAAATAAGTCGCGTTTATAATAAATCGTCAAAAAAATGGGGAAAATGACGCAATAAGTATGTCATTTTATGACGCCATCAATCAGCTGATTCATTATACGGATGGCGAAAAATTATATCATATGACTAGATTAAAAGGTTGAAAGTCGTATAATTTTGAAGCTTAAGTTTTGTCGACTTTGTTTCTTATGAAAAATCATTCAGTGGTAAAGTAAATATAAATAAAAAAATACAAAACAAAAATCGTGTAATTTTATATTTTATTTCAACATTTCTTTTGGTGAATATGTCATATATATATATTTTTCTGCAAAATATGCACATTTTCTTTTAATGGGTGACCTTATAATTCGATCAATAAACCAAATAAAACAATATCGACCTAATTTTAGCGTATATCGCATGACGTCATTTAAAAAGTAGTCCGTGCACGCGAAAGGTATATTCCACAGTGTTGAATACAAGCAAGTATATTCCACAACGTGTTATACCGTCAATGTCGCGATGAAAATGGGATTTAATACTAATTCGTCGAAGTAATACCATCTTCCGAGGAGAAATCGTGAAACAGATTTTTGTTCTTGGCACACAGATTGCAATATAAAGTAAATAATACGGCAATTTGTCATCATTAGAACCCTGCACTTTAAGTTTTAGCTTAAGTTCATGAAATAATAAAACACTCGTCTTGAAACCTAATGGACGTCAGACATAGCGATAATAAGTTGTTTAGTAAAACGGTTTTGTCTCGGATTGTTTTGCATCACATGTAATGCATTATACATAATAAGCTGAGAATGAAATACATTTTAGAGCGTATGTGTAAGGACCTATTGTTCTTAAAGGTGTTCATGAGACAAGCTGTTTGATAATTCACAATAAAATCATGTGGCTTGAGACGAGTGGTTATTAGTTCATCTGCGCACAAAGTGCTCATGCAGAGATTTTAGGAAACCAGATCATTCGTTGGCCGTCAGTCGTTCCGTTTGTGTTGTCTTAACATTTTATCCAAACGATTTATTATTTGAACCCATAGACAGATTGTATTGAACATTCACAGGACTGATAATTAGGTGACAATCTTTAAAGTTGTTTAAACCGTTCCGGTCTGATGTATATGTAGATTAAAGATAGAGGCTAAATGTAAAAAAATAGCTATGGAATCGTCACACATGTTTTCTAAAATCACATCGGACATGGGCTTCAGCTTTGATATACAACATTGTTCTCTACTATGTCTTTTTAAATCATGACTCTGGTCATGCATGAAAACGCCTGATGGGTCACGTGATCATATAAACCCACCTAGAGCAATAGACTAAATGTCAGTGCTATATTTGGCTAATACGATTTTATGGTTATCCTCTACCAAGTTTGCTCAAAGATTTATGATGCAATCATGTTTGGACTAGCCGTAATGGTCAGTTGTTTACCTTATTTGTATATAGGGATATTTAAAGGTAAAATCTTCACTGTAAACCCCCGGTCGTAGGTTCGGTATCTGGCGTGTAATACATTTGATATTGTAGTGTAACAAGTTTGTATTTAGACCCATGAGAGAACATGTTTTCATTAAATGTGTACAATAAACACGTAAACAAATATTCTGCTCTGAAGCCGAAAGGCCAGAAGTTTGGTATTTGTAATGTTACGTTCTGTCGTAGTCCAGAAACTGTTGTTTTTTAACACATTTTTTTATATTTATTTTACCCGGGGGTCAAAATTGCCGACTGCATGTGAAGCCCCTTTGAAACCGCAAGGCAAAGTGGTTTTGATTAAGTACGCATATCCTAATCTGGTCCACTTCACAATTCGTTTAAATAATGCCTATGCGGTTAAAATGATGAAATACTCACTTCTCTTCCTCTATACATATGTTTGGTATTTGCTTCATAACATAATATGATGGTTACTCGCTAAGTTTGTTTAACTTATATCCCTGTTGTTAACAGTTTTCTAGATCCCTGATATGGTTGTTATTTTACAAGAACAATTATTATCAGAGAGAATGCTTCTGGGTAACCATATGTAATTTGTCCTCCATCATCATTAAACTTGCTCAGAGCAAGTGTTCTGGTGATATTTCGGTTGATTTATATAGCGATTACGGAAACATTACAAAAGCGGCATTGAACAATAAAGTTCCTTCGAGTCTTTGATCGGAAACATCGGCCTTTGAATCTCTTGACCATTGATAGGTTATCCGTTTTTTTGGAAATGTGTACCGTCTGTGTTTTCATATGGATAACATAAACTAGTTAACTGTTAACACTATCATATGTTGTCTAATCTCCATGATACTTCCCAAAAGCTTTATAGATAGCATGTGACCATTCTCCAAAATGGTTTCATTAAGATACCATTAGCTGTTAAAAGCAGTTTACTTTCCCGAATTCTCAGGAAAACGACATAGTGCCTTCGACCCTCATGACCCCCAATATAATCCTCCTTTAAGCTTCATACATGATGTACGTATTATATACATGTAGTTACCAAAACATTCTTTTAATTCGGAGATGCTGATGATCGGACATATATGACTATACTGTCAATTATTAGGGATTTGTAAATGACATTAAACACACTTGTTTCGACAATTTAAAGAACCTTATTGAATCACGCTTCATCGTTGGTAAACATATCACTTTGATAAAATAAAATTCGTGTGTGCTCTTTTATTGAAGGTGTAACCATTTGTTTAAACCATTTGTCTGTACCTCTGTACTTCATTTCCACGCTAAACGTACCTTTTCTGAAATAAATTTAGATTAATTAATAAGAAATGTGATAACATATAAAATATAGTTATATTATGTGCAGTCCACATACAAATCTCTTAGGTAATGTATTCTCTATAGCAGAATACAGATGTGAAATATACATATTGTACAGATTTAGAATTTAATTATTGACCAGACGCAGTTTCAAATTTTAAACTACATTGTTAACGCGTGATTAAGATAAGTAATTGTTTTTTTGTTTTTATTGTGTTCAGAATGACTTTCGCAAAGCGTTTCATTTTCTTTTGACTTTTGTCTAGAAATATTTGTTTTCAGTTACATTAAGTTAGATATTGCAAATGAAACCGTTTTATTTATGTCTCAAACATCTTAAAGTTTGCTGAAATGGTAGTTCAAGGTTTCTCATTGGGTTTGTATTTTGAATTAGTGAAAGTAATCCTTAGCATATTCTTTCCCGCTGATCTTGGTCGGATCGCATACGAAACTGCATACCTATAAAATACCGTCCTTTGCATCACTTATACCACGATGTAAACATTAAAGGGATCTTTTCACGCTTTGGTAAATTGACAAAATTGACAAAAGTTGTTTCAGATTCGCAAATTTTCGTTTGGGTTATGATATTTGTGAGGAAACAGTAATACTGAACATTTACCATACTCTAATATAGCCATTATATGCATCTTTTGACGATTTTAAAACCTAAAAATTATAAAGCGTTGCAACGCGAAACGATTGAATAATTTGGAGAGTTCTGTTTTTGTCGTTAAATTTTGTGAAACTACGAAGATTGCTTATATAACGTATAAAATACGTTTAGCATGTGTTCTCGGCGGAATAGCTCAGTAGGTAAAAGCGTTTTTACTTCAGGACTCTGGCAGGACTCCAGGAGTCACTGGTTCGAAACCTGCTCCGGGCAATGTTCTTTTCCTTTTTTTAATTTTATTCTTGATTTTTTACTGGAGCTTTTACGATCCAATGTTAACATTTATCAATATAAAGCATTTAATGAATAAGTTAAACAAATGCCAAAATCTGTGAAAAGGCCCCTTTAAAAAGGGGAATACGCTTCTTTATAATTATATTCATTTTCATAAAATGTTCTTTGATGACTGTGTAAGTCTAGACATTTAAATGTATTGAAATAACTTTGAAGTAGAACACATATAGAGAATACTAGGTTAGCGTTGAATACAGAGAAGTTTATGTTGCGAGGCTTAGAACGCCGGAAGCGCGAGCCTTGGCGAGCGCTTTCGGTGTTCGAGCCGAGCAACATAAACTTCTCTGTATTCAACGCTAATCCTAGTATTATATTTATCCCATTTGATTTTTTCAACGTGACATTTAACATAAATAGATCTAATAACCTTCACAATAATTTTAATTCAGTCATAAAAGCGCTTAACATCTAACAAATGTAACCATGCGTAGTGATATACATGTATTTGTTCTGGTACGCAAAATAGTCTTTAAAAAATTCACACACAAACCGTAAAACAAGTAAAAATATCACCATGTGCCTACATTCAATTTTACGTAGTATGCGAATTTAAACACATTACGACCGCGAAAAGAAGATTTTACTTTACTATAATTCATTTTATTTTCGAAAGAAAATGATCAAAATCCAATATGGCGGCGATTGCTCCTGACAAAATGCTGTCGATGTCAACATACATGTTCACCATCGACGACCTAGTTCTGGCTACCATAACTTTAAATGTCGCTTTTTATGATTTTTGATTGGCGCGACTTTGTACAGGTCTGTCAATGCTAAATAAACTGTACGCTGAAGTTTCTTTAGCTATCGAAGACCTTGACAATTTTGACGAGTAAACAGACAATCGCAGCGACTGACACTTTATTTGACAAAATATACAGGGCAATACGTTTTCCGACTTCGAACGACGAATTTAAGGACACGCAGAACGTGTTTTTATAGAATGTTGTGGGTATGCCGTGTGTGATCCGATGCATCAATGGCGCCCATGTTAAAATCATTTCCCCGAGAACAGGGAACGACAAAAGTACAAACAAAAATCAAAACACGTAAGAACTAGTATCTTACCTTTAATTATCCTTTAAAATCCATCTAATAATCCATTTAACTCAATAATTGACGATTTTGCATCTAGGGTCTTTAATAATTATTTTAGCATAGTTAAATAAAGACCCTTATGCCATTCTATCACTTTATTCAAATGAGTTTATGAACGCGATAAACTTTCTTCTTCGTCACACGCTACGTCATGTACTCTACATTACTGCTGTTTCAATGAACCGGAGCAGTTTATCTAATAATAGCCGTTGGTAAACTCGGTTGCATTTGCAGATTTCTGCATACAAACATAATTATGTTTAAACTTGCACAATGTTTTATTTATCTATGGTAAGTGGCCTTATTGTACGAGAAAATAATTTAATATATAAATACACAAAGAATGGAAAACATTCCAGTACACAACAGATTAATGAGTAGAAAATACCCGTGTACAAAATGGGACGTTCCCAATTCCAGTGTAGTGCTATTTTTACCATCTTATACTTTACACAGCTCTATGCCTAACGTGAAATAGGAAAGCAAACATAGCAGATTATTAATGAACTGTGCGATATGTGTATGGCTTGTTGTACATTTTTAATATTTAAGTTAAATGTCAAAAGTATATGCTTTGGTTATAAACAATGCACATTACACGAAATAAGGAAAATGTGATCAATTGACAATTCAGATATGTCGACATACAGTACATGTAGAAAACATGGGAAATAAGTCGCGTTTATAATAAATCGTCAAAAAAATGGGGAAAATGACGCAATAAGTATGTCATTTTATGACGCCATCAATCAGCTGATTCATTATACGGATGGCGAAAAATTATATCATATGACTAGATTAAAAGGTTGAAAGTCGTATAATTTTGAAGCTTAAGTTTTGTCGACTTTGTTTCTTATGAAAAATCATTCAGTGGTAAAGTAAATATAAATAAAAAAATACAAAACAAAAATCGTGTAATTTTATATTTTATTTCAACATTTCTTTTGGTGAATATGTCATATATATATATTTTTCTGCAAAATATGCACATTTTCTTTTAATGGGTGACCTTATAATTCGATCAATAAACCAAATAAAACAATATCGACCTAATTTTAGCGTATATCGCATGACGTCATTTAAAAAGTAGTCCGTGCACGCGAAAGGTATATTCCACAGTGTTGAATACAAGCAAGTATATTCCACAACGTGTTATACCGTCAATGTCGCGATGAAAATGGGATTTAATACTAATTCGTCGAAGTAATACCATCTTCCGAGGAGAAATCGTGAAACAGATTTTTGTTCTTGGCACACAGATTGCAATATAAAGTAAATAATACGGCAATTTGTCATCATTAGAACCCTGCACTTTAAGTTTTAGCTTAAGTTCATGAAATAATAAAACACTCGTCTTGAAACCTAATGGACGTCAGACATAGCGATAATAAGTTGTTTAGTAAAACGGTTTTGTCTCGGATTGTTTTGCATCACATGTAATGCATTATACATAATAAGCTGAGAATGAAATACATTTTAGAGCGTATGTGTAAGGACCTATTGTTCTTAAAGGTGTTCATGAGACAAGCTGTTTGATAATTCACAATAAAATCATGTGGCTTGAGACGAGTGGTTATTAGTTCATCTGCGCACAAAGTGCTCATGCAGAGATTTTAGGAAACCAGATCATTCGTTGGCCGTCAGTCGTTCCGTTTGTGTTGTCTTAACATTTTATCCAAACGATTTATTATTTGAACCCATAGACAGATTGTATTGAAAATTCACAGGACTGATAATTAGGTGACAATCTTTAAAGTTGTTTAAACCGTTCCGGTCTGATGTATATGTAGATTAAAGATAGAGGCTAAATGTAAAAAATAGCTATGGAATCGTCACACATGTTTTCTAAAATCACATCGGACATGGGCTTCAGCTTTGATATACAACATTGTTCTCTACTATGTCTTTTTAAATCATGACTCTGGTCATGCATGAAAACGCCTGATGGGTCACGTGATCATATAAACCCACCTAGAGCAATAGACTAAATGTCAGTGCTATATTTGGCTAATACGATTTTATGGTTATCCTCTACCAAGTTTGCTCAAAGATTTATGATGCAATCATGTTTGGACTAGCCGTAATGGTCAGTTGTTTACCTTATTTGTATATAGGGATATTTAAAGGTAAAATCTTCACTGTAAACCCCCGGTCGTAGGTTCGGTATCTGGCGTGTAATACATTTGATATTGTAGTGTAACAAGTTTGTATTTAGACCCATGAGAGAACATGTTTTCATTAAATGTGTACAATAAACACGTAAACAAATATTCTGCTCTGAAGCCGAAAGGCCAGAAGTTTGGTATTTGTAATGTTACGTTCTGTCGTAGTCCAGAAACTGTTGTTTTTTAACACATTTTTTTATATTTATTTTACCCGGGGGTCAAAATTGCCGACTGCATGTGAAGCCCCTTTGAAACCGCAAGGCAAAGTGGTTTTGATTAAGTACGCATATCCTAATCTGGTCCACTTCACAATTCGTTTAAATAATGCCTATGCGGTTAAAATGATGAAATACTCACTTCTCTTCCTCTATACATATGTTTGGTATTTGCTTCATAACATAATATGATGGTTACTCGCTAAGTTTGTTTAACTTATATCCCTGTTGTTAACAGTTTTCTAGATCCCTGATATGGTTGTTATTTTACAAGAACAATTATTATCAGAGAGAATGCTTCTGGGTAACCATATGTAATTTGTCCTCCATCATCATTAAACTTGCTCAGAGCAAGTGTTCTGGTGATATTTCGGTTGATTTATATAGCGATTACGGAAACATTACAAAAGCGGCACTGAACAATAAAGTTCCTTCGAGTCTTTGATCGGAAACATCGGCCTTTGAATCTCTTGACCATTGATAGGTTATCCGTTTTTTTGGAAATGTGTACCGTCTGTGTTTTCATATGGATAACATAAACTAGTTAACTGTTAACACTATCATATGTTGTCTAATCTCCATGATACTTCCCAAAAGCTTTATAGATAGCATGTGACCATTCTCCAAAATGGTTTCATTAAGATACCATTAGCTGTTAAAAGCAGTTTACTTTCCCGAATTCTCAGGAAAACGACATAGTGCCTTCGACCCTCATGACCCCCAATATAATCCTCCTTTAAGCTTCATACATGATGTACGTATTATATACATGTAGTTACCAAAACATTCTTTTAATTCGGAGATGCTGATGATCGGACATATATGACTATACTGTCAATTATTAGGGATTTGTAAATGACATTAAACACACTTGTTTCGACAATTTAAAGAACCTTATTGAATCACGCTTCATCGTTGGTAAACATATCACTTTGATAAAATAAAATTCGTGTGTGCTCTTTTATTGAAGGTGTAACCATTTGTTTAAACCATTTGTCTGTACCTCTGTACTTCATTTCCACGCTAAACGTACCTTTTCTGAAATAAATTTAGATTAATTAATAAGAAATGTGATAACATATAAAATATAGTTATATTATGTGCAGTCCACATACAAATCTCTTAGGTAATGTATTCTCTATAGCAGAATACAGATGTGAAATATACATATTGTACAGATTTAGAATTTAATTATTGACCAGACGCAGTTTCAAATTTTAAACTACATTGTTAACGCGTGATTAAGATAAGTAATTGTTTTTTTGTTTTTATTGTGTTCAGAATGACTTTCGCAAAGCGTTTCATTTTCTTTTGACTTTTGTCTAGAAATATTTGTTTTCAGTTACATTAAGTTAGATATTGCAAATGAAACCGTTCCTTAACCAACTAAATGTTTAAATGCAATTGTGGAAGTGTCTTGTGATCAAACATAAACTATTTTCGAAGCGTCATCAGCGGTCACGACCAGCCTATACGTGTAAATATTCTTCAATTGAGCAACTTATTTAAAAAAGAAACTTAGGACAATCGTTTTCAGGGCATTTCACTTTGACTTGAACTAAAAATCGCCTTTTGCATCTCTGTAATGATACAGATCGTCCAACTAATTTATAATTATCCTACATCTTAGTTCCTTGAAAGCTTGTACAATTTGATAATCAGATGCACACTTGGTGATCAGGTCATGATGATGTATCGCAAAGTAAAATTAGCCAATGCCTAAAATCTACTGGTGTATTATTCCTGGTTGAATTCGCTCTCGTTAGCTAACTCGAACGACTACGATTGACAAACGAACCTTCGTACAAATGTCCAAATATCTTTCAATAACAAGTTTTGAGTTGTTAGTGCATTCAATGAAAACATTAAGCTGAACACTGGTTCTCATATTTAGCTTTAATGGCAGCATTATGTCGTTGCCGATTTAACCTTTTTCTACTCAGAGGCAAATTGAAAATGGGGATATGTTAAAACATCATTAAACTGGACACTGGTTGGTTAAACTTGAAACTAGTAAGAAAGGTCTAAATTTAAATTAAGATGTCTAATGGACTTAAACCGCATGCGTCAAAATACGCATCTAAGCGGTTACGGGTTAAGTACACCCTTGTGAAACTGTATACTTTAGGAAATCTTTACAATAAGCAATTCTTTTTTCACCTGCTTGCAATCGCTGCGTTTACATACAGTTTACAAGTCAAAGGTATAATATTAGTCTAAAAACGGATTGAACAATGGATTGAAAGGCGTTTATGGCCATTATTAAAATGATTTGTATATTACCAGGTATCTTCATTGATACAGAATGTGTGTTCGTCTACAATATCTAATCCTTTGTAAGAAAATGCAAGGTTTGGGTTAATTTGTCTATTTCCGAGTTGCACCCGAGTTCAATCACTTGGAATGTCACTTGTTTGCTGTTGTATCGTAGTCCTTGTTGTTAAAATCATTTAAAGCTATTCCAAATACTTTATATTTCATTAAGCATTCATTTAATGAAATTTGTTGAAAGTTCGAAATTTTGTTTACACGTTGCTTGAAAGCTCAATACAGGTGCAAATGGTCCAATTAAAAGTTAGCAAATTGAAACGGTCAGTCGTATCTATAATACAATGTCACTTTTGAGGTTTACGCTAAAATTTTACCTGCGAACAATAAGAATATGATTTGTGGACACCATTTATTATATCAACAATGGAACAACAAGTATACGTGTGTATAAACCTTAGTGTGGTGACTTTAACTTTCCTTTGACTTTCCTTGCTTTTCATAAAACAATATAATCCATGAAACGTTTAGTAAATCATAATAACTTTGAAATACGTCTTTTCATGAACAATTTACAAATTACCGATTTGTAAGTGCATTTCCACATTTAAAACGTGTATTGAGAATAATACGGAAATGTCTCAAATACAAGCGAGTTTATATCATTTCTTATTACGTATAACTTTGATTAAAATGTCAAAAATGAATAAATAATGCTAAGCCGAATGTATTTATCAAACTTACGTAAAATATATTTTAATGATCATGTTGATTTTATTGTTCGGTTTTGTTTAATCGTGGTTAATCATTGATGGGTTTTCTTACTTGCAAAACTTCGTGTTTTTCTTTGAAGATTGCATTATTATAAGAATGACATGTTTTTCGGAAAACAAAATAAATATATACAGAAATGAACATCTAACAAAGAATCCTTATTATTTATTACAACGTTTATTGTTTTTGATTCTGGTCACAAGTTATATGTGAATTTTCAAATGACACGTTAACCGTCTTATTATGTATGTGCATAGTAATATCTGTACATAACCTACAATACGGTTATATTATTACCTATTGAACCACTATTACAAAGCTCATGCGAAAATGACAAGTGTTAATGGTGTTGTCATTTGTATAAGAAGCTTAAGTATACTCATCTTCTTAGCAGAACATTTTTTTAACGACAAGTATCATGGAAATTTACGGAGAACCAATCTAACATATGAGCCTTGTTCTGAGAAAACTGGGCTTAATGCATGTGCGAATAGTGTCATCCCAGATTAACATGTACAGTCCGCACAGGCTAATCAGGGTCGACTCTTTCCTCAAAACTTGATTTTCGGTAAGGCGGGACTTGCTTGAAACTAAAAATTCCATAAAAGCGACGACACTACGCACACGCATTATGCCCAGTTTTCTCAGAACACGACTCATATTAAACTCAGACAGAATCGCGTTTACATAACATAATAAACGGTAAGAAAGGGTTCACTCTAAAAAAATGTTTAAGGACGATTATTGGGTCATGCCATCTTCGTTTCTTTTCTAAAATGTCCATCCATGCATGTGCATTGATTCGGTTTACATGGAAACCATTTAAGATCCAATTGATTGTTTCAAGGAAAGACTTTTACAAGAAGCTTTTAGTGTTTTATATTTTTAAAGTTCTGTTTGCCTAAAAGATTTTAATTCCCACTTAAGCTCATTCATTTTAAAAAGGTGTTACATGCGGGTATCTTTATTTTATTAACAATTTGCTTGCTAAAATATAAACTACTGAAAGCATTTATATCAAAAATTAAATGAATAGGCCATAAGTGCTGTTCTTGAATTTTTAATAGAACCACTTCATGCATGTCAATTTGACCGTTCCTGTTACGTAAGATAATTTTAGTTGTTTTGTTTTATTATCAATATCGTCCCATATATTGGTTCCTATGTATTGCATTTTGAATCATCTTGAAGACGCGAATGAATATGGAATCAGACAATGATCATAGTTAACATGAAATGTGTTAATTTGTACATGTTTGGTAATAACACACGTATGCACAGTCAGTAAATGTCGATTTTCTCCAAAGGCATTGCTAGAAAATATCGGATGTAAAATAAATATACGCTAACAACTAAAATATTATTATTTTGTCGATTATAATATGGTTGTGTTTTGTATAAAGCTGAGAAGAACTTTCCATTCGACGCGATTTATTTGACTTTTTGTTCTTAATACTTTATGAATCCCGAATTGAATCGGTACAGAAACTGTTTATTAAACTGTCGTGTTGTTTATTTTCATGACAGTACATTTGTAAACCGATGTTTATTTTCTTTAAAAAACCGACTGATATTTCCTTTTGAAAAATCTCGTTCACAAGTTTCGTGTTTTTTTTATAAACGGAGGGCTAAATCGACAACACATAGGTGACGAAGAGCAGACGATCAATTAATAGTGCAGATAAAAAGCTATTTTGGGAAATAATAACTTATAGTTTATGCACGACTATGATACTGTGTGTTAAGAGCAAGTTATATACATGATATAAGAACACATTCGTTTATCACGTCAAGCTCATACATATCGAACCTTTAGATTTACTTTTGAGCAAGTTGTTCATGTATTACGTTAAATGAACTTAACTAAATGCACTCTTAGTTACTATTAATTCTATCTTTCGGGACCAAACTATGACAAAAGAAGAAAATGCATTGAATTGAATGTTTTACAATTGATCGGTTAAATCCAGTTACTTTTCATTATGTTATTCGTTGATAAACACACATGCATCACATAAAAAACAAAACTAAACGTTGTGTTAGTTTTATCTGACATTGGTTACGGATTTTTTCTATAAATATGGGTCTGCATTGTAGATGACATTGGTAACACCAACGGGGCAATATTAACATTTACCACATGTGTTTGTTATCCACAAATTTTCCTATTAGATTTATAATGGCAACCGTAAAACATTATTCCGATTTCAGCATTGATTTTGTTTCGATTTCGTTGCTACAGCAACCCAGTAAGGTAGAAAACTTACAATAAACAACTTCAAAGTACGGTATGGTTTACTTCAGATAAAAACAAATCAATGTGCATATAATAAAATGGTGGGTAGGAAGATGTTCAGAACGACATACTACTGTCTCTTGCATATTTTATAATGGTTTGAGAACAATACTGCTTGTTTTTTTAGTAATGTTCGTAATATATAAGTTATTTAAATGTCTTTATCCAGAAAGAGAACTCGACATTTGATCCCTTTTTATAACACTATTATAAATCTCTACTTAAAAATGAAATTACGACTATTTTGTATGCTAAGTGATTTGACACCAATACAATAGCTAACACTGTGAATATTAAATGAATACCATAACATTTGCATGTGTGCAATGTTAAATTGCGAAATACATATTTATATACCCCATTGCATTTTACCTAATACAACGATCGCAATGCATTAGACAACACTAATCATTAAGCACATCATAAGTAAACATTGATTCCTTATCTCAACGTCGTTGGACATACAGGTCCATTGACGGGCGCAGATTTGCTACAATGTACCACTAGTTCAGCAAAACATGTTTTGTCTTGAAATTAGATCGAGAAAATGATAGCTTTCATGAAATGGAACTAATTAATATGAGATTAAAACCATAAAAAGTTCAATGTGTGCGCGGTTTTAAAGGTTTCCAAGATTTTTATGTTTTCCAAGAAATAATTTAGACCAGAAGCAACTCCGGATTAAACTACACTGTATGATTACAATTACGGTGATGTCACTGCAGTTTAATGAACTGTCGTGGTTATTACGCGACCAGACCAAAACTTAATTGTAAGTATTTCCATCATTTACCCCAGAGGGGGTAATCACGTGATAGTAAAGATGGCGACATCTACGCCGAGACAGTTATTTTTCGCCGTTTTATACCCATCATTACTCTTGTTTATTTTTAAAAAAACGCGCACTTTCCAGACATATCGGTAAAAAAGTGATTAGCATTTATTTCGTATTTAAATTCGCTTTACAACCCGTTTTTAATTCCCGCAAACTTTCTTAGTGGAACCCTAATTAGGTCATCCCGCTAAGAACTTTCGCACCTAGTAAAGTCGAGATATAGAGCGAATATTACAATGAAATAAACGCCTGTAACTTTCTTGCTAATATGTCTGGAAAGTGAAAAGAATTTAAAATAATAATACAACAAAAATAAAGTGTATAAAACGACAAAACTACCGGGATCGGCACGGACGTCGCCATCTTGATAATCACGTGATTACCCCCTCTGTACCCGACGCAGAAAAAATATTCATGCTGAGAGAAAATACGGAATATATCAATCAGCGTGATATCAGTATCAGCATAAGTATCGTCATGATGGTCTCATTTTCCTCATCATCATCGTACATATAAATATATATATTATCATAATCATGTACATATAATATATATTTGTGTGTATACATGATAATGATAATATATATATATATATATATATATATATATATATCCGAAGCTTTCGACATCACGGTCTGCATTACCGTTCATTTTTTTCAAGATCAAAATATTATTATTATTACATATTATAATAATTTTTGCCATTATAATAAAATATATATATATATATATATATATATATATATATATATATATATATATATATAGCTTTAATTGTTATGTCGTCTTTCGTTTGAATAGGAACTACACTTTATACATCATTCAAAGAAGTTTTAGATCTGAACGGTGTGAATTCAATTTTTAAAAAAACGACTTCACTTGAGTTATTACTTTCGAGGTTTACTTGTGTTATTGAATATGAAACATATACGCTCGCGCACACGCATGCGCACATGCACATACATGCACTATTGTACTTTTTGTCAAGGTCTAACTGTTTATAATTATGATAACGGAACTTACATGATCAGAAGGGTGTGCACGGTAATGCAAATGGTGGCTTTATGGAATTATTCTTATGACGAGATTGTTCATTCTTTCTTTTACGAATATAGTAGAGATTGGTTATTATTATGGGAAAATTTATTATTGACTACTATGACAACTAATATAAAAGCTTATGTTGTCAATAAAATTCAATAATTAATTTTCAACTTGATTGCTTCGTATGTGATTTCAGAAAAAGTTTCGGCCACCCGTGTTTTATTCATCATTGCGCTTAGCCGCCCTTGATTCCTTATTGATGCCATATAGAGGTGAAATTAATTGCCCTAAGCATATAGAAAATTGCTGAGCTTTCCTAATTTTCTGAGAGCATAAACGAAAAACGAGGATATAACAAGTAGGCCATGGTTTGAATGTCGGAGTACAGCTATACAATCTTGCGTAATAATCATCGATTGGGAAAAAGGCGAAGATAGACATAACGTTTAATGGCCGCGTGAATAGCCCCGTGCAAAAACGCAGTGATCCAAATTCAATGACTGTTAAGAAATTTCCCTGGAATAAAGAGAAAAAAGGTAGTGCGTCTGGGTCTGATGTTACAGTTTCTGGGGAAAAAAATTTCGTCATAAAAATTAGTTTACTGTAACCTGCACAGTATGATGATTTGCCAGCCAGTATAATGAACAGGGCTTTGCAAGGCGAACTTTCTACACTCAAAGCGACGCCACCTAGTTGCCGTACAAGGCCGAATCGATACCGAACTCACTTAGGCCGTCAATAAAGTCACGTAGGTTAAAAAAACGACACGTCATCAGCGCCGTAGCAACGCTGAGGCACACCGAGGCAATTGCCCCGGCAAAAAATTTGCAGAGCAATGTTGAGATTACAAGGAAAAAAAGGAAAATTTATGTCAAAGAATAAAATCCATATAGGTAATTGAGGCAATTTAATGAATTTAAAGCACTATGATATTCACAAAAAAATATTATCATTGAGAACAATTGGTTCATGTTGAGGCAGACAATTTTTTCATTTTAATAACTTAAATTGATGCCAACAGGCTCAGCAAAATGATCAGGAAAATTCGTATATTAAACAGCGTCGCACTGTACATTTCGATGTTATAATCATCGTGGATATCGGAACGTACCGAGCGAGGATCGGGTGTTTTACGGCCAGGTCTGGGTCTATTTTCACCTAGACACACTTCGGGTGGTTGGCGGTTTCGCCTTTATTGGAATTTTCCTCTTTATGGTCGGCGTCGAGGTAAATCCGGGACCGTTTCAGGTGGTAAAAATCTTTGTTTACATTAGAATTTTCAAATTATGATATCCCCCGTATTGAACTTTTTTGTTATAAAGAAGTTCAAGTCTTTTCTGTTTAATAGTCCGTGAAGTTGATGATCGAGCGTTGATGATAAAACTGTCAACTGACAGAAAATGATGACGCAGTGCTAAAACAAAATGTTACACAAAAAATGGCCAAAACCTTTACTGGTTTAAGTTAAATATGTGTACTCCTCATGATAAGCAATATGCCTCTGTGACGCAATCGGTAAGGCGTCAGACTCTGTATCAATTGCTCACTATTATATTGACACTGCGTTGGTCTGAATCCCAGTAGGTTCATGTTTAAGAACATTCCATCAATGCTCCTTTTTATATGTGTTTCTGATTGAAAACGCTTTTGATTTAGTGCATTTAAATATTTTTTTTAAAGAGCCCTTTTATGCTTTCAAGCTCTAAATGGAAGACAATCGTCCATGATTTTTTCACGGTTAACCTGTCTGAACGACAACAGCAAATTTGCGGAAGCTACTTTGATGTTAACTTAAGAAATATTTTGTTCTTGGTTCTTGTACATGTGAGCGGAGTTTTAGTGGACACGTTCTAATTTGAAGAGGAACGGCTTAATGGCATCGCTTTAATGTCTGTAAACACATTCCAGTTGATCGAAAACAAATTATTCAAATGTGGGATTCGACTGGAAACAGGAGAGTTGACTTTGCGTTCAATAAGATTGATATTTACAAGTTGAAGAATAATATAACATGTCCATGAACAATTATTCTCTAAAATGTTTGACAGATATGTTTCTTCTTATTATAAGGTAGATCTATTGAATTTTTATATTTCAATACTAAATATGTAAAGCACATTATATTATCAGTTTACATATAATGGCTTGTTTCAGAGAGCTGCGTCTCATTTTTTTTCTTTTTTGTATCTGACTTCAAATGAAGTAAATGACTTTTTTTCTGTAGTTACGTTTGTTACATCATTGTCACTTCAAGCACCGCTTATGGTACCAGAATATAAAATTGACAATGAACTTGTAGCATATGTTTGGTTAGCTTTATTGATACCAAACGATAATATGTAGCGTCCACGATTCCGATAATTTAGGTATAAAATGTAGTTTAAATGGCCTTTAAAACGCACCAGAGACGTTCAAGGTATAAAAACAAATTACGGTGGGGGACATGCCCCCGGACCCCCCTAGAAGGACCTAAGATACTGCCTCGGCTTAAATTTGAGTCTGGCTACGACACTGGTCATCTGGGCTCTTATTCACCAATCCATACTTATTCTCCAGAATAAACAAAAACTCAGAACCTATAAAAATATTCATATCATTTGAATATAGAGTTTTCCACTGGTTATAAAATAAATGTATTTAACAAAATTTTCTGCACGAATAATGTTTAGTAATAGTCGTAGCAAAGTAGTAGTTATACCATATATAATACTACTGCTCATTTAAGAGCGTAAAGCCTGAGTGAAATTATTATCCCGAGCTATCGCATCGTTAATTTCTTATTTTATTGGGCGACGTTAATCTGTGTCAGTTTGAATGATATTACAACCATCTTTCGCAAAACATTTTTTTCTTAAGATATCATCGAACAGTTTATGTTTTAAGCTCGGTAAGTGGTCGAGCCCTTTTTAATTAGCTTGCGTGTATTTTTATGATGAATTCAGTCGATATACCGATTTAGGGACGAACTTTGAATTAGATCGATATAGATTGAAGACTAATTAGAGGGCCAAAATATCACGTGATAGAAAGAAAGAATAATTACAACGAACTAGGGAATCAAACTCAGAAGTGTTGCGTTCGATTACTACATATAACCATGTGCTAAGGAGCACGTACTAGCCGACTATGGGAAGTATTGTTTTTGATAAATACAATTTACAACTTTATTGTTGGATATCATTCTGAGAGAAATTGCTTTTGATGACCGAAGTTATTCATGAAAAAGAGGTAAGACGTTTTTCGTAAAAAAAAGAATTGTGTTAATCATTAAAGTTAGTATTGAGTTTACATGCAACAGTGTCAATCATTGTTCGAAGACTCGCGTTCAAGTGGAATGGTGTAAATCATTATGGTAAGTTTTTCGTTCACATGCAATCGTGTACATAGTTGCAATTGTGTTCATAGTTATGGGAGGTATTGCGTTGACTTGTAATCGTGTAAATCTTATGGGAAGTTTTCTGTACAAATGTAATCGAGAAAATCATCATGGGAACTATTACGTTCACATGTAAAAGTGTAAATCATTGTTAGAAGTATTGCCTTCACACGTTATCGCTTAAATCTTAAGAGAAGTATTGCGTTTACATGTTATCGTGTAAATCTTTAGAGAAGTATTTCGTTTACATGTAATCGTGTAAATCTTATGGGAAGTATTGAGATCACTTGTACTCGTGTAAGTAGTTATGGGAAGTATTACGGTCACATATTATAGGGTTAATCATTATTGAAAGTATTGAATTTACATGTAATCGTGTAAATAGTTATAGGACGTAATGCGTTCACGTGCAACAGTGTATGCCATATTGGAAGAATTGTGTTCACTTGTAATAGTGTAAATTGTTTTGGGAAGAACTGTGTCTAAATTAAATTGTGTACATACATTTGGGAATAATTTCGAGAAAGTGGAATAGTTAAACTCATAAAGGCAAGTTTTCGGGAACAATACACAGACCGATTGAATATTGATCGGTATAAGTGAATGCGGATTGTCTGCTAACGGCATCAAAATTGCTTTTGACAGATTGAGAACTTTTTAAAAAATTGTACGAAAAATTATTCCATTAATGTTTACGCAATGCCATATATCCGCGTGCGCCTACGAAAACCCTAAGTATTATTTAATAAAGCTGTTATGGCAGTAATTTTGGAATTTCATTTTGTATTTGAATTAAAACTGAAACCCACTGCTTAATGCAAATATTTAACGCTGAGGCCCTGCAAAATAATTGCACCTTTAATAGCATAAAGCACTTTGGGATGCCTTATAAATTGCGGTGCATTATTGGCAGGTCTGGACGGCATTTTGCTGAATTCTAAAGATGATTTCTTATACGCGGAAATGTACTTTTATAATGAATCTACGCATTTAGTCATATTTAGTTTATTTGCGTTATTTTAATTTTTGAAATACAAGTTGGAAAAGTGTTCTATTGAACAATTCCAATTTAAGGAACCGTCAACCACGAATGACGAACCACGATAAGTTCTAAAAAAAAAATAAATTATTAGTTTATATTGATTAAAATTTATCGCGATTGGTATATTACATTACTTGAAAAAGTTGTTAAATTTTCATATTTTCAGTATATTCGGCAATACGTTTTACTGGGTACTGTACCAGGTAACTACAAGTTAACGCCAGTAGATTGATCATCATCGTGACGTGGTAAACCCAGGAATGCAAATTGTGCATGCTCAGTGAACTGTTTATACTTTATTAATAAAAGATCAATATACATGCGTTATTTATAGTATGTATATCGTTTTGTTACCTATTTTCGCAATGTACTTTCGATTTCACATCGCAATATTTGATTACAGAATATACTGAAAATATGAACTTTTTAACAAGTTAGTAATGTAATAAACCAGTCGTGATATATTTACCAATATAAACTAATATTTGTAAAAAATACGGTTTTTTTTGAACTTTTTTTGTTTCGTCCTTCGTGGTTGACGGTACCTTTAAAAGATTGCATTTTCAAATATATCGCAGTGAAAAATTACTCAGTTTTTTTATCTGTTAAAGTTAATCCATAAACAAACCGATGCGTGAAACCCCTTTCTCAATCAGGTAGGGTATTTCATTTTAATGTATTAATAAAAATATTGCACATGCTTATTAAAGTAGAAAGGTGTTTTCAATAATAACTTCATCGGAGTTTAAATTTAGTTTATAAAAGTACCGTGATACAAATGTTTAATTATTGTTTAATACATATTTCTTTTGTTCACATCATTAAAAAAATGTAAACCTTATTGTTTTTGAATAATTAAAATAATTGATTCAGGCTTATAAACAACTCCAATAAATAATTCTATGTCGAAAAAACGTCACTTGCAAGAACAATGTCGCAAAAACGAGCAACATGCAATAACCTGTCGGATGTCGAAAATGCCGCCGTATGTAGAAAGACTTATTGTTTTACAAGTCTTTCTTTAAAGGGACTTATTCACAAATTGTTGACAATACCATTTCCAGTTTTTGTCACATATTTATCAATAATGAAACAACAACGAACATAAAGGAGCAAAATAGCACGATTTACGTAAACTCATACGGAAAATGCAATTTGTTGACGAGGGTTCAGCGATAGAAGTTTATAAAAAAAATCCAGTCCAGAAGTTCTGATTCAGGTCACCATTCATAAAATAATCATAACAATTAACACATTTCCTCTAGTATAATTTTAATTCAACACAGAGGTAAGCGGAGCTTGGTGCAAAAGCTTAACGTGCAGTACGTGCCGCAAACAAATATATGTTTTTTTATACGAACGCAAATAATGGCATGAAACATATGCGACCTTTATAAACAATTGAAGGAAAACACAACATCATACGTTAACACAATCAAGCATGGAATATTTCAATTAACGAACATGCGCTTTGTCATGGATGCGAATAGGTATGTGAAGAATGGAGGCTACTTTCTGCGTGATCGTTTCCGAGCCAATATGTTAAATCTACAGTATGAAAACTGAATGCACAAATGCGTCACCTAAAAAAACCCGTATTGTTCTGGCGTACGAAAGTTATGTTCGGATCGTAACAAAATATTACATTTGTGTTGAATGTATTGTTATTTCGTATTAAATGCACACAAACCGCTATATATACTAGGCACAGTTTCATATTATTTTTATTACATGTCCATGGAATTTAAAGCACACACACATTTACATCAAGCAAGCGTAGCTTTAAATTATCCAGTCAAGCCATATTGTGTAAAGGGCACGTACAAGTATATCCCAACGAGCTGTTTTTTAAAAATGTACCCTTACGCTATTATATTCACATTTTCTGGGTTTGATAGAAGACCTTGCAGTCACTGTTAATCTAAAGGTAGATCGTGACATGGTGGAGTTTTGTCCCCGAAAGCTTTCTGCAAACGACCTTGTATGTATAGTTTTCATTCTTGAATCGGAGCATCTGCAGACCAGCGTCTTGAGAGTCCTTCTAAATTTGGAACTAAAGTATGAGTACAGTATAAAGTTCACTGAAGCGTTTACTTGCACCAAGAAATTACAAATGTTACCAGCAATTCGGATAAAATCCATGCTAACGGATTGACCATCGGTTTGGGCGTTCGATCTATAAATCAAAAGCACTGCCTGTGGTGTTTGACATATAATGAAAATGAGTACAACTACAATCAACATCATAGTCACCAGTTGTTGTTCTCTGTTATATTTCTGCGTCTCGCCCATAACTCTTGATTGTAACAACATTTGGCGCCTTTTGTTCGCCTCCCATACGGTTTTGATCAGAAGACTGTTAATGACTGAAAGCAGAACTAATGGAGTAAAAGTAAATATGGTTACAAACCACCAATAATATCCAAATTGATAGCTATGCGATTCAGCAAACTCGGTATTTGTGCATTTAAAATATTCACTTTCATTTGATCCCGATGCTGTCATTGAAACTATTGTCGTCTCAAAGAATTCCGGAGATGTGTTGATCGCACATGTAATAAATATGGCGACAATGGCTAATTTTGCTTTGCGCACGGTACACCATGCCTTGCCTTTCATTGGCAGTTTTACTGCAACGAACCTCTCAATTGTAAACCATACGGTCAACCATACTGCAGTATTTCCAAAAATGTCCGAAAGAACTCTGGCGATAGGAATGTACGCTAAAGTGTTCCGTGAAAGGCGTTTGTTTGAGCAGTGTAAAAACGATAAAGTAAGGCAAAAAAGTAGGTATAAAGAATCGCAGACGGCTAAAGACAAGAGATAAACATTTGTTGACGATCGCATTTTAGGGTTAACCAGCACCAAAATGTTAAAAAGGTTCCCGACCAAGCCGAACGTGACTACAATAGGCACCAAATACGTCTGTACCACTAGCCGCGTCAAGTGTAAATGTTTTGAAGTCAGTTGTGTGACGTCGCTAGAGGTATTGTCATCATTTGAATAGGTATCATTTTCTCTCAACTCATGAATAGTTATTAAACTTGCGAAATCCATATTTGCTTCGTACAACTTGTTATTGCGTTGTCAATTTCGACCAAATTATTTGAAAAAAAGTTACAAACAAAACTCCCTGTCCGTATTAGATCTCCGGAGTTGGAACATTATTTGTCCAAGCTTTTACCACTTATTTCTGCAACAACATGTCCATGTATGTTTACAGTTAGGTTAATTACACGTACATTAAATTCACGTTTTAGATGTATTTTACTGCACATCCAAATTTTGAACGTCAATTAAATTCATTTTTTGCATTTCTTCATTGTCCAACAAACACAAAAAAACAACAATTACATTCCTCCAACGACTCCTCAAAATTAACCCGTTGGCCGCGTCAAAGCTTGTATCTTGATCGAAACGCGTGTCAGTCGGGCGCTTTCTCATGAGAAAATGACAACGAATCATCATGTGTTTGATTGGTGCGATGTGAATGATGCAAAGAAAACCAATATCCACCAATAGACGTATTTCTAGCATCGTTATTACAGTCACGTTGAAACATATCGACGAAGCGCAAAAGATGCTTTACTTCCAATAGGGCTGGTTCCAAAGAATTCCCTAGTATTAAACCCAACTCAATCAGTTCCGAGGTATGGGTTTTTGATATTTGGGAAACAAACTGAATTAAACGGAAGGCGAAGCAAACACGTTTCGTCTAAATGAGCAAATTTTTGCATACATTTACCGCACTATAAACATTTTAAAAATCCGCAGACTGAGAAAATAAAAGTAAACACATATTTACAAATCTACGCATTCTTAACCCTGTTGGACTGAAATTATTAGACGTTAAGTGACCGATTACCATAATTTCCTTTTTTTAAATTTTAATAATGCTTATATTTGGAAGCGCTTGGTGCGATAACGCACCATTCATTAAACGCATATGCATGAACAAATTTAAACTATAACTGTGAGGTTTTGTGATTTATGAAAACGGAAAACATTGAGCGCGTTAATTGTAAATTAATAATATTAAACATAAAAATTAAAAAAAAACTATTCATGCCGAAGATGGTCGTATTTAGACAGATATGTCAGGATCGTGCACTATTGTTTGAAATTATATACAGTAAAACAGGGTAATTGCATTCTAAAACAAAACACATTCTACCATCACATAGATTACAAATTGAACGCAAAATTTTCCTAAACAATTGGTCATCAAAAGTACGGGACATTCTCAATCAAACCGATTGCATGGATATTTCCCGAATCTGTGAACTTTAATCAATAAATCCTGTTACCTAACACAGATTACGAGCCCAGTATATCACTGGGTCTCATCATCTAGTTCAATGATCTTTTATAAGGAATTACAACCAATTTTAAAAAGATCTTTGTCAAATGAAATTCTTGAAAATAAAAACACACACAGGAACATTATTGCTAATTTACGTTTGTCGTCTTACAAATTATTTATTGGGTAGACACCAGAATATAGTCAGAGATCAAAGCAAGTGTGTTTTATGCAACGTAAATGATATCGATGATGAATATCACTTTGTTATTAAATGACCATTATATGCCGATGTAAGGAATACATTAATTCCAATGTATTATAGATCTCGCCTAAATATGTTCAAGTTGATTGAACAAATTAATAGCTCAACTAAAACAGTCTTAAGAAAACTAGCCATGTTTTGATTGAAATGCTTTAAAATGCCAGAAAGTGTATTAAATATGTAGGGTAAACTATATATTTTTCACAAACTCAATAAGCTTAGAATACTGGTATACGTGTTGCAATTATAAAACTACATTTGTACATTATAAGATCACTGTGAATTTACCTCACCCATGTGACATTCAATAAAACATTTCATTTCATTTGTAAATTGATATTTCTTTTAAGTGATGTTTGTTCTGTATTAAATTGAAACGCATGCTGTTATTGCATATGTATGTATATGACGATGGGCTGTATACATGCTTAAGTCGAAAAAAACTGCTCTGATTAAACATTTTATCATACCGCTACATCGATATCTGCCTGATATGATACTGCAGGATATATTATTTATAACACTTCAACAGGAAGTTGTTTATCAATCAATTTTTGGAGGTTTGCCATATTACTCGGAAACATCAATACAGTCTGTTTTTTAATAAGATAAGGTTCAGGACAATAACGATTGGATACCAATATGTTATATATTGTAGATACAAAGAGCAACACAATCCCGAACACATATATTGTAACAAGATAAATAAAGCGACCTTGACGCTGTTATTGACCAGTCAAACGAAAAACATCATACATTCTCGATAAAAATGCAGCGTCTTGGCCATAATATTGCAGTTTTTCTGTGTAAGGGTAAAGTAGAGGTATGATAAACTAAAAAAACCAGACCACAGCCTTAATTCTAAGCCTCATCTGATATATTACACAACGATACGACTGTAACCTGATAATCTAAACATAATTTAATGGATTACAAAAAATTTCACAAAAAATGCCAATACATTACACAGTTAACCAATTGCAATATGAACTAATTCAAACACTTTTAACAAACCTGATAAATATGGGAATGTAGAACATTTTTTCAAAGCATTGTGCTGTACAAAAACACAACACGACGCAGTATAAGATAACACATCACCGAGCTGCACAATATAATACAACACAGAGCAGTACAATATAACACAACATAGAACAGTACAAGATAACGTATCACAGAGATGTACAAGATAACACATCACAGAGCAGTACAAGATAACACAACACAGAGCAGTACAATATAACACAACATAGAACAGTACAAGATAACACATCACAGAGCTGTACAAGATAACACATCACAGAGCAGTACAAGATAACACAAAACAGAGCTGTACAAGATAACACATCACAGAGATATACCCGATAACATACAACAGAGCTTACATGTAACAGTACAAATTATTTAACTCAACATATGTATGTTCAATATAACGTTCATGACAGCGTTGAACAAGAAACACAACTTTATACAAGATGAAACATTTCAGACTTGTACAAAATAACATATAACAAAACTGTAAAATATAACATATTACAGCGTTGTTCAAGAAAACACATCACAACGTTATACAAGATGAAATATTTCAGAGTTTTACAAAATAACACATAACAAATATATTCGATATAACACATTGCAGCGTTGCACAAGACCAAGCATCACAGCCGTCTATAGGATAAACACAGTCCAAGATTACAAATAAAAGCTTTGTCCTAGATTACTTCTCTGAGCTTTACAATATAACACATCAACGTGTTGCACAATGTAATAAATCACAACACTGTACAATATAACAAATCTCAGCGTTTTACAAGATAAATAAATCACAGCAGTGCACGATATATATGTATGTATTGTATTTAGTTTGACCTTGCGGCCAAGGCTAACCCATGAAAGTGCAAGCACCTATTTCTAATGGGGTCCATTTGTTTTGCGGAAGAGACAGCAAGGAGAAGAGACCGTATTGGGATCAAGGAATCCGGGTGCGATACCCTAGCTCTTTGCGAATAGGTCACTTGGTTCTTTTACGTGCTCAGTGTATAGCACCGATACACGCGAGAATTACATGGGTTTCATACCAGTACATCTCTAGCTGGGTGGGAAACACTTTAATTTTTTAAGCATTTCTGAAATGTCCACTGCCACGACCGGGAATTGAACCGGTTACCTCTTGAATGGTAGACCAGAGTGTTACCACTTGACCACCGCATCGCCGATATAACATATCGCAGCGTTGAACAAGATCAGCAAGCACAGAGCTGTTCGATGTAACACATCTCAGTGTTTCAAAAGATTTTTAAAAAAATCACAGCGTTGCACAATATAAAATATCACAGCATGGTATACGATTATACATCTCAGAGTTGTATTTAGGGTAGCGCAACTATAATGGTCACATATCCAAATATAATCTAATTAATTATTTTCTTAATCAGCATCATTTAACTGAACTACATGCGAATTTGTAGGTAGGCTTTCCATGCTTTTTAAAAAAATATACCGATTTTTTCAAAACCACCCCCACGCTTGGCTTTTGTCCAGTTTATCTTCACCCCTGGGGTATATAAAAGTTCCATAATTCATTCAAATTTCCAAATATGGGCATGCAGTTGGTGTGTACAGATGCTGTAAAGGCGTTTAAAGTTTAAACAAGATGAAATAAGTATTCTTTTACAGACATTTATTTTTTACAAATTTTTATCAATGGAAGAGCGCCATGAAATGTAAGTGATTTCAGCAAAGTAAAAATTGGGTCGGTTAAAAACAAAGTGTCATAAAATTCAAAATAGTATCATTTAAGTCATATTTTAAACTTAATTTTATAGAAATAATATATACAGCAAAAATACCAAGAACTAGACAGATTTACCGTTTACTTTTTGAAATAAAAATAAAAATGCAACATGCATGGTTTTTATTGTCAACAGTAAATCATCCAATTTCGCCATAACGTTTTTTTTAATTTTAATAATTGAAGAATGTGCATAAAAATTGCAACATATTTAACAATAAATATCGTATATGCCATATTTAATCAAATTACGTTAGAAAATAAATAAAACGCGTCGCAAAAAAGTATACGTCGTCGGCAGGATTCGAACCTGCGCGGGAATATCCCAACATATTTCTAGTCTATCGCCTTAACCACTAGGCTACGGCACCTTATAGTAGGCTCTTCAACCTTCGAAGAAATCGCGGGAAATCATTAGGGGTGCGCTACCTTAATAACAAATCCCAGTTTTTCTCCACAGCGTTGCACAATGTATTACATCATAGCATTGTACGAACTAACACAAAGCAGCGATGTATAACACGACTCATCACCTCTAAGTCAACCCAGCACGACGATGCGAAACACGGACATGCAGAGTTATGGGTTATGAAAGCGACGCAAACAGAAGAATGTACCGTGAGATTAGACAATGTTTGCAGTTTTTGTCAAATAGAAAGACGAAAAAAGGAACGTCAGTTGAAAGATAAGTAATGTGATTAGAAGAAGAAACAACAGCAACACACATCAATATAAGACATGACCACGAACAGTTTCTTTACTCTATATAAGTATGGTCAAGGCTTGAATGTTTTGCAAATGTTACATGGTTATAAATATGTGAGCGAATTGTGGGAAATGTAGCCGTATACACTACCATCTACTGTACGAATTATGCCGAAATCAACCGACATATAAAAACGCAAGGGTTTATCACGGATATACCTCCTGAAAAGAAAGACGTAACACGAACATGCATATTGTTGTAACGAAACTATTACACCTAAAGCCTTACATTGTGTCACAGAACTTCTGTATTATACAGGTAGTCGATCTAGTCCATAGTGTGGCTTAGATTTCTTCAAGTGCAATAAGGTGCTGTTTCTCAACTAGTGAATCCTTCCTCGTGGAAAATGAGCAGATATAATATTAACAATAACAGCAATGTATCTTCATAATGCAATCATTGAGAGAAAAATATAAACGTTTTTGTAATACACCTTAGTATATTTCGGAGAATTCTACCTGATTCATAGTTCTGTGATATTTAAATAAGGAACATAAATGCATGTGTATGTTTCTTAGAATTATTGAATGCATTAATTTCACGTACGAAAATACACGACTCAGAATGAGTTAAACTTGATTTAATATAGTTAAATGATTGTTTATTTAAGCTTAAGGCTTATTCAAATGCTTTCGAGTCAGTATTCTATGTACAACCATTATCTGATCTCTTTGGGGAGATCTAAAGAATGCTCCCACAGTAAGGAGCAAAACCGTGACCTCCTCTTGCTAAGCGGACATAATATCCATTTTTCAACAGAGACCTTATTATACTAAGAGAGTTTGATATTGTGATATTGAGTGACACAGTGATTTATGCGGCCAAATAAGTAGTGTATTATTAAATTCAATCTTCCAATACATGATGCCACATGCCAGTTCCTATATTCATGACTGTAATTAAATGCAAGGATGAAACCACTGTGGATAAATTAGGTTAATTATGTATTTCTCCGGTAAATAACAAGGAGCGTGAGTCATGTAACATATATATGATCAAAACCGGGTTACTGACAAAAAAAACATTTCAACAATGTGCGTTATGATGGCAAGCTAATAAAACCTGAACACATACTTAGTGGTAAATGATCATAATTCTTTATATCTTTAATTATGTAGTTTCGTTTCGTCATGGTTTCAAAATATCCGCAATTTTCTGTATGCTGATGGCGACGTTCATATCTGTCATAAATTTGAAATGAAAACGGAGGTCTACGTCGATACGTTAAACACATTTAAACAATAACATTTGTTGAAAAATACTTTCTTGACAATCTTTATTTTAGCATTTAACGGCGGTTGTGTTGAAATGTATGAAAAGTACATAAACACTACTTCATGACCTTTATTTTCATGAAATACACAAACATATGATTAAGTTTCTTCTATTGCACAAAATGAAACTAAAACGAAACGAATAATGGCGTATGCCAATTAACAATAGTAAGATTTGAAATTTGCAATTGTGTTGTCATATTTTATTTCAGTCATAAAAATGCATGTACCTGTACTTTGTTGTTTATTTAGTATACAAATTCAGTTAAGGCAGCAATATTTATGTGAAAGACGATCATGCAATTAAAAGGTAACCTTTTTTGCAACAACCATTTCGAAATAACAAAAACAACAACATCATAATAAGAAAATACACACGAAACTTGTGTCCTTTGACATGATTTTTCATCACAAAACATTTATTCGAAATATTGAAATGTCATGTGAAACGTCATAAACAAATAATTGAGAGAAAAATAATGGCATGGTGTTACACCATTTTGATGATTTAAAATTAACATATATATTTTTTTAGTTTTCAAATACGGGTCACTTATTAGTATCCATTTACTCTACCTCATGTAGGGATTGCATATTTTCTTATTCGTATTTGTAATATTTAGCGGTTTTTCGCTACAGTAAAACAATGTTCCATGTTGAAGCAACATTCTTACAAGCCCATAAATACTCAAAATTCAAATATTTCGTACAATATTGCGAACAATAAATTTAACACATACAAATCAATGTTCCGTATAGCAATAAACCAAAATTTCAACGCTAGATATGGTCTGGAAGCATAGATTTAACAAGATGCAACATGCTATATTTGGTTTGTTTTTGTTGGACAATATATTAAACTTAAGTTGATGGACGAAGTTAGAGTCCGTGCGTCGTATGCTTAGATATCGTTGCAAGAAATTAAAATGGAATATATTGTGCCACACAAAAATAAAAACAAACATGTCGTATCTCGTTAATCCTATTTTACCATACCACATCTAGCATTGATATTTCGTCTCTTGCTTTGAGGAACACTTCCGTTTCATGGGCTAATTTTATTTAACGAACTACTTGTTTGCGAAATATTCGTTGATTTTGAGTACTTATAAATGTTGCTGTTCTCTTTGTTACTATTGCTTCTTACTTTCCAAAACAGAACGCTACCATATTTCAAACAAACTCCGTTCGTTCAGTCGATGAACTAACAACAACTTGTAGTTGTTTTCTAATATTATGTGTTTTATTCGACGAACAAACATGTACCGAATCAGGCAAAAGAAAACAATTAGTATGGTATGTCTATGTTTGGGTGTTATTTTTGTACGTAAACTGAATGTACACTTCCTCACTTTGGTATCTTGTGTTCAACATCGATTTCAAACTAACTAACTAACACGTGTGGTGTTGCGAGGTGGATAAATTGATGGTAAGAACGCCAATTACGAACGCACCCATGATCATTGTTGCATTATAATAACAACCTCTAAATTGACATCAGTATTTATCTTCATTATTTTACACCCAGGTAGGATAAATTTTGAATAATTTCACATAAATACAAAACTAATTACTTCCTTCTAAGACAAAGCATGATCGAATTTGCGAATTAGATGCGTCACTCATAATTATGTTCATTTGTTTCGTACATAATGGATGGAACATTTCAATGGTGTCTGCTTTGAAATCGTGAAATAAATGGATGGCACAACAAATCGGCTAGTGGGCTGCACTTTTTATATATATGTTAATTTCGTTTTTAATATCATAGTTTAAAACAAAAACCTTTTATCTGATATACATTGTATAATGTTTTTAAATGGGCTATACATGTGTTAATCGTGTAACGATGTTCCAATAACCTGCAAACGAAAACTAGCCTTTCAATCGGTTATACCTCAAATGGTATGCGTTAATTGTAATGTTGCGTTGACACCTATATAAATAAATGTATTAATGCTTTTTGCCTGTGATGTATGTTTTATCATGTATTGAACATTTCATTTTTTTAAACCAAATACTTTTAATGGATATTCTTCACTTGTAAAAACTAGTTAACACATTATTTAATTTCATATTAAGATACTAGAATATGATTCGACAATTTCTTTAAATACAGAGCAAAATACGAATGCATGATAAATTTTTTTTAATTCTAAACAATACTTCTGGGATGAAACAAGTTAAAACGTGTATTTTAACGAATTGATTGATAACTATTTAATGACAACACTATTATTCCACTTATGATTTGTATTTCGTCTGTTATGCTTGATCAAGGTCGTAAATATATGAACCTTACATCCTTTGGTTACAAGTACCAATAAATCCCTTTATAAAAAGCGATTGACGCAACAACGTCATCTTCAGGTCAACATATTACCCTAAATCGATTCAACATTAGTTCAGTAGCACTATAATAGTCCGCCATAAAAATGGAAATTAAGGTCGATATGAATGAGAAGGGATATTGTTTTCCTCTTTTTTTTATTACATCTTGAATTATATTTTAACTATCCTAATATATTGTTTAGATAAGGGAGTTTTATTTTATTCAATACTTTGAATACCTGGAAAAATCTTAATATATAATTTTTCAAGTTGACTCTCCTTTTTTTCTTTCTCACACACGTCATTAGATCACCTAATTATATTGTAAACTCTATATAATTGTGTTTCAAGAAACATATTGTAAAATATTGTACTATGAAAACTTCATTGGGACTCACAATCAGGGATTGTCGCGTCTTTCAATATCAGTTATAGCGTTTCTTTACATTGTGAAGTTATAAGCATCATATCGTTTGAAGTTCAAGTTCTAACTGGATAATGATATAATTATAAGATAGCATACTACGCTTTAATCATGTCGATTGAATAAACAAAAAAGTTTTCTTTATTTATATTGAAAAAGGTGCATCAAAGCAGTTGAAACACATATTGCATATGATGTCGGCAGACACCTTTGTCAACATCTAATTATGGACCTGACCCGATACACGTATTGTATTTAATTGCCAATGATTGTCCGTTGTATTTTCGGACACTGAATACATTAAGCAATTATCACATATGTGATTATTTTATTTGTTATACAAGGACACTATGGCATCTTTAAAATTTTAAGAAAGTGTTTTATGTACTCGCTTGCGTTCATTTGAAATGATACAAAATATGTTTAAACAATTATATTGAATGTTCTGTCATATAGCACATTGTCTTTCGATTTATATTTAAACAAAACAAATACACTTGCACACACATACTCATAATCAGACATATAGCAATGCATTAACATATATACTTGTAAACACAAATTTACATTTTAAATGAATGCGAAACTGTGTCTACACGCTTTTAACACGTGTTATTAAATGAGCAACACATTGTTTGGTTTACATCTTCGACTGTTAGTTATATTTGTGTAGCAAATAGAAGACTTGTGAAAAAGTGATCATGACCAAAGTGGAAATTTCCCAGCCGCATACAGTTAAATGCCAATTTTATCAAGACGATTTATTCATTCAAACACACGATTTCGAAAAACATAATGTGAGTCACAATATGAAAACGAACTACTAAACGGACAAGGATGGGCATTAAATAACTAATATTGTGTTTGCATAAGTGTACATGAAGCCTATGGGAATTAATGGCAAAAAACACAATATTTATCAACTATATGAATAAAGTACGGTAACATATTGTCATGTTTGTAATAGTATGTTCAAACAGCACGTCAATTACTCTTAAAACAGTTGTCAAAGGATTCACTCAACAATAATATAATTAAACAATACATTGATAATTGCTTCTAAATTTCCTTTATATGTGTTTTTTATAAGCTTACTTTTTCCATTACTTGAAAATGAAAACAGAACGCACCGACCTGAGTCGTTTTCCAAGAACAGCAAAATAATATGTGTTGCCTTGTAGAGTCAAATTGTCATTTAATTCCAGCAATTAATTGAGAAGGATAAGGGAAATGAGACGGAACAAAAACAAATGCAATTTATCCATTCATGCAACTTAACATAGGCGAATAAGGTATACACAAAAATATTTCCTAATAAAAAGATGAAAAAACATAAGGAAGTTATCGATGTTGATAACTATGTGGCAAACCTTAGTTCTACTAAGACAACGAGGTCCAGATGACTTGATGTTTAGGATAATTTTGAATTGAATACAAAGGTATTTTAATGCCCTTAATGACAGTCTTTATTAATAACAACATTCGTAATTTTGAAACATGCATGTTATATTCATGAAGCAATATACTTCTATCAGACATGAATCGTATAATGTTATCAACTGTACCCGTTGGGAAAAGCAAACTAGAAACGTGTAGTATTTTCAATTTTAATATATTGTAAATAAAAAAACCCCTTTAAATTCTGTCAATTATTTCCTAGAATTATTTAACGTACTGCCAAGTTCATAGGCACGACGTTGACTAATGTTCGTCTGCATTTGGCGGTTTAATTGGAATGTCTGCAGAATGTATGTTGAACTCGTTGAATCTATCGCATACGTGCACATCATTAACCGGATTATTGTGTACGTAGACGATATTGGACCACATCGCTTAAGCATACTTAACAGTATTCGAGTACTATTTTGCTTTTCGATTTCCTTTTCCTTAACGTGTTAGAAGGTATATGCAAACAGTATGTGTCATTATCCTTCCCGTTTTATCATATAAAATTGCCACGTATGGAGCTCAGACTCGGGCTCTTGAGGCAGGTATGAAACTCGTGACTAATTGATTGATCTCATAACCGTTTCCTCTGAGTGTAAAGCCGATTTCGTTAACCGCGTTATTATATTGAACGTCAACAGCACAGTTAATAATATAAGTGTGTACTGTATGTTATTCCGTACACTAAGTGAAACCAAAACAACTTAATAGTATTAGTGAAGTCTATATATATACTTGTCATTATAATTTTAAGTTGGTATTTTGTTTTCTTAAATACATGTACATCATATTTTACAAAAACAAATGAAATAGTTAATGAATAATCTAATCCATTACATAAAACATAAATACGTGTTGTTATGCGACCATTTATCAAATATCCAAATGCATGATTTAAAGACGGGACTTTATATTGTCTTTTTACTTAATGTCATATTATATTGTAAACCAAAGTCTTCTTTCTAGACACGAATAGCAATACAATCGATCTGTAAGAGTTGGTTGCAAATTATTTGTTATCTGCTGTCATCGATAGAACATATACTATGTCGTAATGATAAATGCGAATAAAAAGCGTTCACTGTGTAAATATAAGTAAAGATGTAAAGTAAACATTAAAGCATCTAGGTATGTTTTTATAGTTCATGTGAAATGAAACATCATATCAAAGCAACCGACATAAGTTAACATGTATGGTATTTGATGTTTTTGATATGCATTTCAACGGTTATAACGTGTTGTTGTTGGCTTTATTTTTTGTAATTATGGAATATTACATATTTGAACATAATCTTAGTGGAGTATACTGTAAGACCACATCTTTGGAGAGATATTTTTCGCATTCAACTATTGACTTATATCATATAAATTATAATCGAATTCGTAATATATATTAAGTAACTAAATTATTAGCACGGTATTGATTATTAGCACATTACATAAATTGTGAAATAGATTATGCTCAAAGTGTATGGATCGACACGTCTTTGAATTGGTTAAAACAACAAATACCTTGCATAGAATTTGTAAAGAGTCCCATTCTTTACTATAATAAATGTTTAACGATCACATGTTTTGGCCTGTATTGAAAGGTCTACGTTCATTTGCTTTGAATAAAAGACTTGTGAACTAACGCTCTTTCATATCATAACTTATGCTAAAATTTAACTATTAAATATCTGACGTCATGCATGGAATGTATCTTTATGATGTTATACGTTTTTAATCTACTTGCAGTGCATCATGTAAAATGCAATTCGCCCAACAAATATGCGCGTTGACGTACGATGGTCCCCAAACCTTCACTCTATTTTGACAAGCACATACATGTTGTACGTCTCAAGTATGTCTTCTTGCATTTTTGTGAAGTTGTTGACAAAGTTACATTCCGAATAAATGTGGCAATGGTAAGTTCTTAGATAAACAATTTATGTCATGTGCAGCTTTGCAATTAAGTTGATGTATGCATAAACAAATTGATGCGTGTTGATCCGCTTTTCTATAGACATATATAGAATTTAAGTGTATATGATGGCATCGCATTTAAGCATCGCAACAGTCGAGTGTCTTGATAGAGGCATGTTACATTATTCAAAGGTCACTAGTTAAACACAATGGTTCAAAATCAAAGCGGCGGATTACGCATAACAGGACGTAATGAAAAGATCAAAGAACAGTAAATGACTTATTTAATTTTGCTCAGTGCAATATATATGTTAATTCATTATCGAATAGGCAAAATGCCATGTTTTGTTCTCCAACTTTCCGGTCGTGAAAGCAATAACGTCTTAAAGGCTAACAGTAGATATGTGCATTTAAGCTTCAACTGTTATTTGGTTTGTATTTGATTTGAAATTTTGAGATTGATTTAAACACAAAATTGGCTTTTGAACTGATGTTTTAACTGAATACTTCTACCATAGCATTTGCTTAACATGTTTAAAAATACATGTTGTATTATTGATTTCTAGTTGTGATGAATTGCGTTTTTTTTTGCAGCGGGTGGGTATATACCAGCCGTGGGTATGACGAATGAAGATTGCAAATGTACAATTAGTGTTTATCTAGTTTTGTGTTAATCATGTTAAGAATGTTCTCATCGTCTTTGAAGTGGTATGTTCTTTATCTCAATATTGCAAACATTCGTTACATTGTCTTCTGTGTTAAAATGAAAAGTTGACATTCATTCAACTTCATATTGTATATGAATAAAAGGCAAATTGTGGTATGGAAACAATAACCGAGCAAAACAGATCAGACGATTCAACCGACCGCGCAAACATAAACACCCCCATTAAGACATTCCTGCCTGAAATCATTCTTAAGTCAGGGCCGTTGCTCATACAGGAATTCGTTCCTGAGAATGACGTCCGGTCGATTTGGTTTATATTTATAAGCTAATATAATCTCTGGTCTATACGATATATTTATTACACACGTTTTGTCTGAAAATCTGCCCTGATGTGCTTATAAATGTTTGATCCACGTTCATCGTCCCTCGACGAAAATATATATCTGAACCTTCAAATATTCCGATTTTTTATTTAATTGTGTTTAATTCCATACATGTGTTGTCTACACAGAGAAAATGCATTCACATTGTAGACACACTATTACTGATTACTATACGTATTAAAATCTAACTGAATAGTGGTCTCAAATGTCCAATAAAGCAATATGCACAACATATGGTCATTTTTACTGGGCAGTATACTCGAGCGCATTTCCTAATATTGCCCTATCCCAATTGCCTATCTCAATAGCACTTTCCCACATGTGAACTGTAAAAAAGTGTTAGTACTATAACCACTTCTAATTCAAGAAGTTTGCGGTATTTTGAAGGTAGCTGTTTCAAAAACACTTAAACTAAGAAACATGTCACAGTATGCATCTGATAGGTTCATATTGGTTGAAAACTGGAGTAGATCTGACATCACTAAATTGAGACATTTCCCCATTGAGATAGGATAGTGAGATGTTCACTAGATACCGTGTTTTGCTTTGGTTTAAGAAATCTTATTTGTGTTTATATTAACCAATTCGAGCAGATCACTATTATCTTTACTGTAACTTTACCTTAGATTTGATGCTATAATTAACACATTCATCATCCATTTTTCTATAATTATTCATTTGACGTCTATACAACGTATTTATCAATTTAATATTGCATCTGTTGCGTATATCATCAGTGCACTTGGTAACGTTGGTGTTCTTAAAATCAGCATTTGAATGTTTGGAATGTGCTCACTTATGTTTCTTGAATGTGTTCTCATAAGGCGGTGTTTTTGTTATATCAGAGAACCGGGCCCGTATTAACCAACTTATTCAAAGACTTAAAAACACATACTATATTTAAAACCAATACAAATACTTCCAGCATGTAAACATATACAGGTTTCGTCACAGAATGCTCCACATTAACAATAAGTGAGTAATTTCAAATTTCGACACAAAATGAAAGCAATTCTTGAATGTCCCAATATTAAGAATATGTATTATATGTATTTGTATATTTTAATCTAAAAAATGGTCTTCCTAAGACGGCTTTCAGATACGTTTCTCGACTTGAAGAAGTAAGAGAACCAAAATACACGTGCTTTGTTTTGAATACATACAATATCGTAGCCAATGTATAAACGTGCCAATGGTCTGTTTGATGAACGGAATATGTTCCTTTTTGTGCGCGTTAGTCTTGTGATTGCCCTCTTAAAAGCGCTCTCTGGACAAATCTCGTTGTTGATTGCAAACGTAAAATAGTGTTCCTTTTGTTACACGTGGCATTGAATGCCGACAATGTGTAGGTTTTCTTTTATTCATAAGCAGATGCATTATCAAAAATATTCACTTATTATAAGTAAAGTGTGTATACTAATCATTGATGATTTCATGTGACGATGTTTTTTGACGTAAATAAATCATAGCGGTAGAGAATTATTGGTGCGTTTGAAGGAGTGTCGAAACTAAGATATCTGTTAGTTTTCAGAGTTCTACTCCAGTACATAGTATATGATTATCTCAAAATCATTATTCGATCTTTTTATAATGCATTTTCATGCTATAATACGAAAGCAAAATACGTCGTATTGATGATCACGCGTTAAGAAATCTCAATTGTTAAGAAAGATTGTGAACAAAGCGGAATGTCAGAGATTCTTATCGGTATAACAATTTGTGAAGCAATACATGTTTTAATAATATTTTTGGTAAATAGTCGTTAAGCATTATCTTGGGATGCGTGTAATACACAGTACATTCATAATACGCTTCTTAGAACGCAAACATTATAAAATGCTATATCGCAGAAATGAACCAATACGTTCGTAGTAAACACACAAAAATTCAATTGAAAAAACGAGTCCTTTTTAGACTAGCTATAATTGTCCCTTCTTTTTCATTAAAGTTAAGTTTCATTAAACATTTCTGTACATATAATACACACACACCATCATTTATATAAACACAAAATTACAAGTGAGTGAACGCCATAAAAAATAAAATTAAATGCAAATTATTTGGGGCTCGCTTCTCATTTAGGTTCAAAGAGTTACATTTTTCGTGTAAATATTATATAAACAGTAGTTCATGAATAAGAACTATTATTAGTCTAAAACAACTAATTTATTTAATAAAAATTTGTGTAACATTATGATGATATATTCAATTATTCCGTTAGCTTTAACACTTTTTCCCGATGCATGAACTATCCAAATGTTTTTTCTTTCATTGAATCTAAGACAAGTATGTGGTACCTGTTTCTCGTCAATACTGTGAATAATTATCTTGATAACTTATCACATCACGCGCAAACTGACCGTTTAAATACAAAATATTCAAATTATGTGAGCACTATGTGTTATGCTCTCCCTTTTCATGCATAGCTTTCGTACACTTGTGACATAATTGACGTCCATAAAATACTGACTCGATGTTGCTCAAGCCTCAAGATCGGTTGTGTTTTAATCGATTTAATTGTTGTATTATTACACAAATATTGTTGAGATCTAATAAAAATATATATGTGCAGTCTGTCACAATCAATAAAACGACATCTTTGAGTGTTGTAGTATCAGAATTCAACATTATGTTTTCTTCAGTTCACTTGAATGTTTGTTTTCCGTAAGTGACATTAAGAATTGATATTATATCAAGAAATGAACTTAATAAGGAAATGGCATATTTAGTTTAATTAGCGTTTTAATCTAAGGACCCCGATATAAGACAGAACATTTCAACCAAATGAATTCAAACAAAAATCCAAAATACATCCGCTCCATCAATCGATTGAAATGTCAGTTCTTAAACGCCTAGTATGACAAATATTTTATTGTATATTGAATGCCAATTGTAATCGAATTAAGGTTGCCGTGGTGTAATGGATATGGTGTCCGCCTAGCGACCGGGAGGTCACGGGTTCGATCCCCGCTCTAGGAGCGTTCTTTCGATCTCCCATATAGACACCAAGTACTGGTTCTAGGCCCAGGAAACGGACTTGAGAGCATTTCAAATAAGTAGGAATTACTTTCTATGCAATCGAGCTAAAATACATAGGTTTAAACTAATCGAATTAAGCATATTTAATTTCCGGTCGTTGGCACAATGTCATGCTCTTTAAAATATCCATGAAAGCAACGATATTCCTAGTAGTGCTTATGTTGATTTTCACAATAAAAACTTAGCGAGGAACTTAAGAATTCATGTTCCCTTAATAAAAGGCTTATGAATTACGTCATGGTTAACAGAGCAGTCATGATGAAATAACTTAGATCGAACGTCTAATCACTTCCATTTTTATAATGGCATATGAAATGACGATGAAATCATGTAATTTACGATTAATCTTTTCTTTCAACGTAAATGGGATTTTACTGAGAGTATTAATGACACCGTGACGTAATTGAAATGGTTTACGCCTAGCCACCGGGAACGCAGGTGTTCAATCCCAATTGTACCAGAACTATTTAGATCTCCCCAAAATACACCAAGTACTGACTCTACCCAAAGAACGGATTCGATAGCATTTATATAAGCCTTTATCTTTCACTTTAATCGATGTATAAAAATACGTTTTAACAAATATTTACATATTTTAGTTAGCGGTATTAATTTGACGTAATAGACTAAGTCATTCGAATATTAAGAGTTATATCAATATCGTTCAACAAAGCTTTGAAATCGTGTATGTAACACATACCACTTAATTCAAATGTTCATGATGCATAAGTGTATGATATTATTGTTTATATCGCGTCAACAGTGTTTATATCATACAATATTTGCATATAGGTCATATTAGTTTAAACGTATTTATTTCAAACAGGGATGCATTTACATGATAAAAAGAAAACTTCATTCAATATATTAGTTGCCGACGTAGCTTTAATATATCTCTTTGTCTCTACACAATTGGACGGGAAGGTATGATAGTCAGAATTTAGTTGTGTAATATATCAGGGTCTTCACGAATACAATAAAGGCTCAGCCATACTCGCCGTTATTTTCTTTTAAGCCTCATCTGATATAGTGCATAATGATAGGGTAGTATCATGTTATCCTCTTAGTCTATTAAATATGACAACATATTGTGTTGTTGTTTTTTTAATAAAATATTAAGAGCTCGCATTTTCTGACAGATGAGCATTGACATTGCACTCGTAAGCTCATCAAAACATCGTTTAATTACCTAAAATCAAAATTAAACAAAATGGTTTAATTTCGCTAAATAAAGAAAGATGTATGTAATATTCCGGAATTTATAATGATCTTAAAACAATGTTTTACACAATATTCTAGACATGCTAATTATAGAGCGCAATATTTTATGTATGTAAAACGCAATTTGCTAAACAACAGCTTTATGGCAATACACGTATGTAAGAACACTCTCGAGAACATATTCACTTTGTTATATATTGTTGAAAAATGCCAGTTTGTAAAGATAACTGCTTTTCCGATGTTTTTTAGAAGCATGTCTAAACTTATATGATCTTATGTAAATTATGCATTTAATGAAACAAGTGTAAACAATATTTTGTTTTCTTGTCATTTCATAAGATAAAATATGTTGAAAAATTCTACGAATGTTTAAAGGATAGTTTTTGTATCCTTTTGTTAAAGATTTCGAGGGTAAAATATTTTAACTTGACATCGTCTATACTCACTTAAAGCTATTTGTCAGTATATGAATTCAGTCGCTGTGCTATCAATCGAGTGTGTTATTATCGGCATGTATCAATGCATAACATATTAGTTTGCACACATTAACAATTGCATCTTTGAAAGATAATGTTGCTTTTTTGCAATTTCACAAACATGTTTATGTAAATATTTTTTAAATAATGCAATGCAGAGATGTTTAAACTTCATTTGGAGTATCGCATTCATCCCCGCCATTTTGTTTGCAATAAATGCATATACAATGTCAATTGACATGCCTATAAGAAAAAAAATGACATTAAATGAAAAGGCAATCGTTTAAATACTAATTATGGGGATAATGGTTTAATAAACGCTTGGTGAGACAACAAGTATGTAAACATGTAATACAATTCAGTCCATTGATTAACACATTTATGCCTAGCGTCTAGAAAAAGGCCTTGGCAAACAACGTAGACCCAGATGAGATGCATGCCGCGGCGTCTCATCAGGGTCTGCGCTGTTTGCTTAAAGGAATTTATGTAAGAAATATTCTGAATATAAAAATAAATATACTAGACATCCCACATTTTTGAAAAAAAAATGATCCAATTTAGAAAGATGGGAGAGTCCACTAGGCATAAATGGGTTTAAAATTGCACATACCACGATAATTCATGAGGTATATAGTGTATGCATTTATGTGCAACATCTCCCGGAGCTATAGGCAATTGCTCGTGATATTTTGGTTGGCCTCCGTATCCCTGAGGAAATCGTGTATTTTGTCTCGAAATTTCATTGAGACGATTTTGTCGACTTAATGTTTGTTGAGTTTTCCATTGCCGAGTTTTAAAGATAGTCAATGTTAAATTGTAAACACATGAAAACAAAGAATTATGTCGGTATTTTAGTCAACAGTGACCTATTCAATATCTGTCAATACACTATAATAAATGAAAAGTAAATTGCTGTTATGTTGATTGCAAAAATCGATATAATACTTATATAAATTGTGTGTAAGCATATACAAAACGGAATTCAAATAATATGTTTGTGTAGGTTTTTAAGAAATAGAAATCTTGCAGTCGTTGCCAACAATACACAAAACTATGCCACTCTAGAAACTCTATCAAGAGTAGAATTATTTTACCGTATCCACTAACATAATACCATCTATAAAGTTGACATGAAATGATTACATGTATAGGGATAATGAAACTCAAGACACAGTATCAAGTGATACATTATTATAAGTACATATTAATGTCTAACTAAAGTGTTTAAACAATTGCCACTACAATACAGAACGCCGCATACAAAACACCATAAACATGCGTGAAGATTGGATGATCGCCTCGACACGGTTAATGCGAAGTATTGGAGGTGTAGACACTTTTGAGAGTTAGTCAAACCTTACCCCAGAAGTAATCACACACCAAACGCGCGTCTAAAACAAGTTTAATCATATAGTCGTTTGCATACAGAAAATCAAAACTTGAATGGTTAAACTTGTCAAAAACATTACATCCAACAATAAGTGGATGGGTATAAAAGTTATTAGTACACACAGAAATATGGTTAGTCTGTAAAAAATATAAATCTTTCAAGTTAATGAAGGATCTTCAGAAAATTATCAGGCGAACGAGGTGTAAAAAATATCGTACTAAAGCTGCATTCACATATTTTTTCCTGCTATAGGTCTTTAAAGACTGACGTATGGCTACAATAAAGGTACATTCGGGATACGTTTTGATCTATCGACTAGGCATCAATATAACTGCTTTAGTATTTAGTATTGAAAATCAAATCAATGAACATCAAAGAAATTGCATCCATAGAAAACGTTTTGTTTTATCTTCTACTTTTTTTTTAAGGTAATACCCACTCTAAATATAAACTGATTAAATATATAGATAACAATGAACTCCGGAAGCAATATCGGGAGAAAATAATTACACAAGAAATAATTTGCTTAATAAACATGAGTGAGAAAGTTAAACATTGATAAAAACAGGAATTTGCATTGAATGGTTAAAGCGTACTTTATAATAAAAATATGTTTTGCTGTATGTAGCTGCCTTGGAGACTAACATAAGAATATTATCATTGAATAAGTAAGCAATACAAAAATTTTTCATGGACATCGGAAAGTGCAAAAACGTTAGGTATAACATTTTTGAATAACACGGACGAAATGACCGAGTATAACATCAAACCAAAGATTAAAGAGTTTAAAAATTGTCTCGCAAAATGGCAAAAATGGAAACTAAGTTTAATGGGAAAAATTACAGTTTTAAAAACATTCGCCTTTCCGAAACTTATATATCCTTTAACAGTATAAATAATCCAGGCAATGAAATTATAAAAGACATTAAGAACTCAATGTTTTCATTTTTGTGGGATAATAAACCAGATAAAATCGCGAAAAACAAAATTGTTCAAAACTACAAAAATGGAGGACTCAAAATGATTGATCTTGAAAATTTTATAGACGCGCTAAAATCAAGCTGGGTGAAAAGGATGTTATATCAACCAACAACAAAATGGGCAAAAATTTACAGTGACATGCTTGAAAATAATGGCAATCTCTTTATCTTTAAATGCAACCTAAAATCATCAAATATAGACTCTTTGGAATTGAAATCTAAATTTCTAACTGAATGCTTAAAAGGATGGTGCCGCGCGAACTATAAAGAAACAGACAATCATAGGGAAAGAAATACTCTGGAACAATTCAAATATATTTCTATTGAATAAAACATTGTTTTACAAAACATGGTTCGATCGAGGGATTACACAAATAGAACATATCTTTAACTACAGGAACAAACATTTTCATACCTTCACAGAACTTCAAGAATTATATGATTTGCCCCGTTCTGATTTTTTAAAATACCACACGTTAGTTGGTTGTATACCAAAATGCTGGAAAGAAAAAAATAACAATGAAGAAAGGTCATACGTGCCACCTAGTTACCTTATTAATAGAATCACCCCGACAACAAAAATATGCAAATTTATAAACGAACTGTTAATAGAGAATACACATATAAAAAACAACAAACAAGAACACAAATGGGAAATGCTTTTTAATAAACAGTTACATTGGGAATCAATATTCACAAATTATTTTCAAATCACAATAGATTCCTCCTTAAGAACGTTCCAGTATAAATATATGATGAACATTGTTCCCAACAACGAAAATCTGTTTAAATATGGCATTGTAGAATCTAGTCTCTGTGATTTATGTTCAATGTCTGTTGAAACTAATATGCATTTGTTTTGGAATTGTCCTAATGCTCATATTTTTTGGAACAACATTGAGACATATATAAAATCCCAACTTAGCATTTGTACTGATTTCAAATTGTCTTATGAATGTATTTCACTTTGTAATACTTTTATCAACAATAGAAACTGCTCAAACTGTATCAATTTTATTGTATTACTAGGAAAATATTTTATATTTAAATGCAAATATCAACGATGTCCACCAATTTTTCAAAGATTTTTGGAATATTTTAAATACAAAATAAAAATCGAAGAGATTATCGCAAGCTGGAAGGGTAAAACTGAAAAACATACTCAAAAATGGAATAATTTTGTGATTTAAATCTGTTTTCTTAAATTTAAGGGAAAAAAGAAGATAAATATGTTAATATATCTACTTCATATGCTTTTCTACTTGTATTCGTTTGTGTCCTTCATTATTTAAAACATCACATCCTTTTTCATTTTCATGTATTCCATATGTTTATATATATATATATGTACTTTTCCCTGTGTAAAATGATGGTATGTGCATATATTATGTAGTGAATAAAGTACTTAAAACGGAAAAAAAATAAAAAAATTGCACACCTTCATCTGTAAGGCAACGAAAAATTTAGAGGTGTAATCTGTAATCAATGACCATAAGCACCTTCCGTTCCATAACCTAAAATGACCCTAATTAGTGTACTTTTCCAGATAGTGTCTGTGTTAATAACGGGACATTTTTCAAATATGCTTTTTCCTGTACTACTTGATTATATGCTTAAGTTTTAAACGTTTTAGACAAAATATATTTTTCGGCCGAATTGTCTTCGTCAAATGTTGAACAAAGCAAAATTTACGGAAATAGCCAGCGGATGGATATGCAATTAGCACAGACTTATACACTCAATCAATGACCCTTACTAAAATTACAAATAAATGTAGTCTGCAACGTTTGACAAGAACATAGATCGTTGTTGTTTCAACGTTATGAGGTATTTCGCTTGAGGTGAAACCAATTTGTTCGCGTCCACTTATATCTCCAAAAGAATCGGAAGTTAGGTAAGCTAAATCAAGTCCGTATTACATTATAAAATGATAAATACATATATTTCAAACTTTAACAAACCATATCCTCAAGGTATATTTAAAATGTGTTTGTATATTGTTTATATGTAAAGGTATACTGCAACTAGTGATTTGAACATGCTCTTAAACACTGGTTGCGTATTTAGAGACGCAAGAAACAGAGTAATCAATTATTAATGACGATATATGTGTATGTTAAGTATTATGTTTTTGTGCTTTCAGTTTTACTACGTTCAATACGTGCTACTTTTTCTTGCTATAAATTCAAACAAGCAGTGTTGTATTAACCGTAATGTCCTCGACAATATGTTTGAAAAAAGCTATTGAAATAGTAACCATAAGCGACTGATTGTGCAACTGTGATAACATTATTAATATAATATTTCATTATCTAATAATTTCTAACTTATGATATTGTCAAATAATAAGGTTCACAAAGAAACTTCTAGTATTTAGACATTTTTTCGCAAAGATGCTCACAGGATTTTTTTATACACCCGGTTTAATTAATTAAAAGCAATTGCAATCTAAATCAAGCAACGCCGTTGTCAACTTCCGGATGTGAACCCCGTGTCAAATCATGTTTTGTTCTGGCGTTAATGAGGACGGTTCGATACGAAAACTAAACATATACATTTAGCTGAACACGTGGTGAGTGATGTTTTTGTTGAGAGCTTACCTAGGACGATGTCCAGGTTTAGTTGTCACTTTCTTTTGACACAAACACCGTAAAATTTACGGAATATGGGTTCTAAAATGGCGGACGATGTTGTCCAACTTGCCGAGTCTGACTTGAAGTTATCAGGATTTGAAAACGACATTGTCGACGCGCAATATGTGGCAAAACTAATTGAGTTTGGAACAACTTCTTCAATTAAACAATCTAAATGAAAAACCCAGTGAAGGGCAGGAAAAAAGTCAAATCTACTGTGGTTGTGCAAAAAAGGAAATAAAAAGCCAAACAGTCAAATGCAAATAATGCTAATATTTCAAATGTGAACATAAAAAAGTTCAAATGAGAAAAAATTGCTACGTCAAAAAAACTATCCTTACACCTTACACAAGGCACATGCTGACAATTGTTCCAATTTGAACTTACAAAATCTCAATTCAAATGAGATTAGATTACTTAGAGAAAAATAGGGTGTACAAGAGACATATGATGACAAAGATTATGACTATTTTGAACCTTCTTGTTTAAGATCAAATAAGCAAAATCGTCCGAATTTACGAATTGAACTTGATAATGATTCTGATGATCATGACGGTAGAAACGTGGCCCATGACATACAATATGAGCTTTTTGGGAGTGATTAAGATTAGGACTGGGCCCCTCAAAAGTCTAAAAATATGGAAAAAGGAAAACCAGTTGCGCCTTTATTGGCTAAACTGATCAATCAAGTATGTACAACAGCTTGTGATACAGATTCCATAGTTTCTAAGTATAAAAATCCTGAAAATGTAAATATGTGTGGCCCCCCTACAATGAATTCAGAAATCTGGAAATTTCTAGACAAGCGCACACATTCTAATGACAAAGCTGTTTAAGATATTCAGAGTTTGTAAGCATCAGCTATGATGCCCATTATTGATTTAGCCAAATCTATGAGCAATGATGCAGGTATTACAAAAGAAACTAAAGCTTTAGTGTCTGATGCCTTAACATTGATGAGAATTTGATGGGAATTCAATTTGATTTGTCTGTGCGAAGGCGTTTCTCAATAAGACCGCATATTAATCGGTAATATTCCGGATTGTGTAGTTATTCAATGCCAATCACAAAAAGTTTATCCGGTGACGATTTGGCATAAGACATAAAGGCCTGTGATTCAATTTATTTCATAGGCAAAAGCCAATTATGGCCTGAAAGAGGGCGACCAATGCGGAGTAGTCAGGGTCGTTATGCTCCTTACCCGCAACATGTTCCTTACCCGCAACTAACTCAAATATTTAGACCACAAATGGCAACAAGGCCCTTTCGAGGCAGGCCCTGGGTTCGAAGAGCGTCCAGAGGAAACGTCAAAGTCGTTAATAACAAATATTATATATCTTTGGTAGATAAGGTGAAACATTTTTTACCGTGTTGGGAAGAATTAACTAATGACCAATGTGTGTTAAATGCAATAAAAATTTATAATATTTGTTTTGAAAAAAAACCCTGAGCATTTAGTTTTTCCAAATACAATAACATTCAGTGATGAACAGAGAAAAAATATTGACGCAGAAATAAATAAGTTAGAGCGAGTCGAAGCGATTGTTCAAACATCTCATGAGCCACAGGAGTTTATTTCAAATTTATTTATTGATCCTTAATCAAATGGAAAGAATAGAACTTTTCTTAATCTGAAAAAAATGAGTTTTTACATTATGATCATTTTAAACAAGAGACATTTAATATGGTACTCCAACTTTTACAAGAAGGAGATTATTTAACTTCAGTTGATATTGAACAAGCAAATTTTTGCATTCCCTTTCATGAAGATGATCAAAAATATTTAAAATTTATTTGGAATGGAAAACTGTAAAAATTTACGTGTTTGTGTTTTGGATTGAAGCCTGCTCCGCTTGTTTTTACCACAATACTGAAACCTGTCTATGTATTTTAAAGACAACAATTGTTTTATTCGTTGTTCATACTATTTGGATGAAAACTTAAATATGAATAAAAATACAAATTGATTTAAAAATCGAATACTTTGATTATCATTGAAACTCTGACTTCTTTGGGATTTATTACCAATCAGGAAAAATCTGTGCTGATTCCTTCACAAAGAATGTATTTTTTTTGGATTTGTGTTAAATACCGTTCAATTATGTTTTTTCTTACTGAAAAAAAAATCATAAGATAATTACTGATGCTCAGCATTTGATCCTTTTGTTAGTATTAGAGAAATGGCATCTTTCAAAAGCTTATAAGTCAATGCTGTATATGCTGTTTTGAAAGCATCATTACATTATCGTGCTTTAGAAAATGATAAAAGCTGTGGTTTAGATAAAGAAATTAATAATGATAACATAATTTCATTGTCATATGAGAGTAAACTAGAAGTTAGTTGGTGGATTAAGAATGGAAGAATAAAAATCGTAAAAGAATTGGACAAAAGTCCGTGAATAATACTTGTCTTACTGATGCAAGTTCCAGTGGATCGGGTTCTGTTGAATTAAATACAGGAGTACATGCTAATGGTAGATGGAGTTCAAAAGAATGTCTGTATTACATGAATGTGCTTGAACTCCTAGCAGTTTTTATGTCTTGCAGTCTCTTTATTTCCATCAAAAACATGTGCATATTGAGATTCTATCAGATAATATTTATGCGTTTAAATATATATTAATGATTTGGGTTGCATGATCAGTAAACAAATGTATTACTTGGCTAGGTGTATATGGGAATGGTGTATTGAGAGATATAGAGAATACTAGGTTAGCGTTGAATAACCAAGGCTCGCGCTTCCGGCGTTCTAAGCCTCGCAACATAAACTTCTCTGTATTCAACGCTAATCCTAGTATCCTATTTATCCCATTTGATTTTTTCAACGTGACATTTAACATAAATAGATCTAATTACCTTAACAATAATTTTAATTCAGTCATAAAAGCGCTTAAAATCTAACAAATGTAACCATGCGTAGTGATATACATGTATTTGTTCTGGTACGCAAAATAGTCTTTAAAAAATTCATACACAAACTGTAAAACAAGTAAAAATATCACCATATGCCTACATTCAAATTTACGCAGTATGCGAATTTTAACACATTACGACCGCGAAAAGAAGATTTTACTTTACTATTTTTCATTTTATTTTCGAAAGAAAATGATCAAAATCCAATATGGCGGCGATTGATCCTTTCCTGACAAAATGCTGTCGATGTCAACATGCATGTACACCATCGACGACCTAGTTCTGGCTACCATAACTTTAAATGTCGCTTTTTATGATTTTTGACTGGCGCGACTTTGTACAGGTCTGTCAATACTAAATAAACTGTACACTGAAGTTTCTTTAGCTATCGAAGACCTTGACAATTTTGACGAGTAAACAGAAAATTGCAGCGACTGACACTTTATTTGACAAAATATATAGGGCAATACGTTTTCCGACTTCGGACGACGAATCTAAGGACGCGCAGAACGTGTTTATATAATGTTATGGGTATGCCGTGTGTAATCCGATGCATCAATGGCGCCCATGTTAAAATCATTTCCCCGAGAACAGGGAACGACAAAAGTACAAACAAAAATCAAAACACGTAAGCACTAGTATCTTACCTTTAATTATCCTTTAAAATCCATCTAATAATCCATTTAACTCAATAATTGACGATTTTGCATCTAGGGTCTTTAATAATTATTTTAGCATAGTTAAATAAAGACCCTTATGCCATTCTATCACTTTATTCAAATGAGTTTATGAACGCGATAAACTTTCTTCTTCGTCACACGCTACGTCATGTACTCTACATTACTGCTGTTCAAATGAACCGGAGCAGTTTATCTAATAATAGCCGTTGGTAAACTCGGTTGCATTTGCAGATTTCTACATACAAACATAATTATGTTTAAACTTGCAAAATGTTTTATTTATCTATGCTAAATGCCCTTATTGTACGAGAAAATAATTTAATATATAAATACACACAGAATGGAAAACATTCCAGTACACAACAGATAAATGAGTAGAAAATACCCGTGTACAAAATGGGACGTTCCCAATTCCAGTGTGGTGCTATTTTTACCATCTTATACTTTACACAGCTCTATGCCTAACGTGAATTAACTAGGAAAGCAAACATTGCAGATTATTCATGAACTGTGCGATATGTGTATGGCTTGTTGTACATTCTTAATATTTAAGTTAAATGTCAAAAGTATATGCTTTGGTTATAAACAATGCACATTTCACGAAATAAGGAAAATGTTATCAATTGACAATTCAGATATGTCGACATACAGTACTGTAAGTACATGTAGAAAACATGTGAAATAAGTCGCGTTTATAATAAATCGTAAAAAATGGGGACAATGACGCAATAAGTATGTCATTTTATGACGCCATCAATCAGCTGATTCATCATTGTGTACACACCGGTCTTTCTGACAATAACGTAGTGACGTCACCATCTATGTATAGAATGGCTGATTCATTATACGGATGGCGAAAAATTATGTCATATGACTAGATTTAAAGGTTGAAGGTCGTATAATTTTGAAGCTTAAGTTTTGTCGACTTTGTTATAAATAAAAAAATAACAAAACAAAAATCGTGTTATTTCATATTTTATTTCAACATTTCTTTTGGTGAATATGTCATATATATGTTTTTCTGCAAAATATGCACATTTTCTTCTAATGGGTGACCTTAAAATTCGATCAATGAACCAAACAATATCGACCTAATTTTAGCGCATATCGCATGACGTCATTTAAAAAGTAGTCCGTGCACGCGACAGGTATATTCCACAGTGTTGAATACAAGCAAGTATATTCCACAACGTGTTATACCGTCAATGTCGCGGTGAAAATGGGATAAATATATTTATTTCGGCTGTTCATGTTCCAGGAATAATACAGCAGATTTTGTTTATTCAAGGAATTTTGCAGATGATACTGAATGGATGCTCAAAAATATCATTTATTTGTAGAATATGTTCGCATTTTTAACCACAGATCGATTTGTTTGCATCCAGGTAAAATTTTTGACTTGTGTGTTTCCTGGTTCCCAGAACCAGGCGCTAAATGTGTTAATGCCTTTACTATATCATGGAGCTCAATTTATCCATATATATTTCCACCATTCACTTTTATCGGTCGAGTGATAAATACATTAAAAGTTGATGGAGTACAAAATGCAATTTTTGTATTTCCTCTTTGAAAATCACATGTTTCGTTTCCTTAATGGAAATTTTAATTGATTTTCCAATTAGATTGCCACGACACAAGGACCTGCTAACTTTACTTCACAATCGCCAACAACATCCAATGAAAATGGACTTGATCGCTGCAGCTGTCTCCGGACAAGCCTTCAAAAGACAGGAATTCCAAGACAAGTGTCTGACATCATCATCAACTCATGCGAAATTGGAACACTTAAACAATATGCATTTTCATGGAGGAAGAGGTATTCTTGGTGCATTGTCTGGGAAAGAAATCCGTTTATTACAACTGTAAGTATAGTTATTGAATTTTTGGACAGTTTGCGTGTACAACAGAAATCGTATTTAGTTATCAGTTCATATAAATCTATGTTATAACAGACATTTCCTTTTTATGGAAATAAATGGTGTAAATAATGTTCTTGATATTGAGGTATTTGAAAGGTGTGTTTAATTGTTCTCTACCTTTACCAAGATACATTGTTGCCTGGGATGATTTTATTGTTTCAAAGTTTTTGACAGGCTTGTATCCTCTTTCAAATCTATCTTTGTAAGTGTTAACACTTAAAACAGTAGTTTTACTTGCGTTACCGACTGCACATACAGCACAGACTCTTGTGTCGATGGATTTGCCATGCATAAAAAAAAGAACAATGTTGTATTCTCTTTATGTTTCCTAATTTGTTAAAAACTTCCAAAACTGGGACAGCATTTTTGCTGAAGATTGACCATTTTAAATATGAATCATTACGTGCTATACATTATGTTAATAATACTAAAGTGTGTAGAAAGTCTACACAACTTTTTATTTCATTTGTTACATTTTAGTCGGTTACGAAAAGTACAATTACAATGTGGCTAAAAGATCTTTTGAATATGACAGGAATACATACTGATCAATTCAAAGCTCATCCATACAGAAGTGCATCTTTGTCCGCGGCATTTGCAAGAAGATGTACTCTGAACAATATTTTTAGAAAGAGCTGACTGGTCGTCAGATAAAAAAAGAAGAAGTTTTATTTGCGAGAGAAAGAAAATAATTACCTCTCATTTGCGGATCGAATCTTTAAAGCAAGATTGACGCTTCATAATGCCAGACAATATGCTAGATTATACACGCTTAGCCTCTGGCTTTATTCCAATAATGCTCCTCATCCAGTGTGCTAAAGCTTGGATGTGGGCACAATATTAGGCACATAGTCCGTACTTTTAGCAATGACCCTAATCATATTTTCTTATATAATTATAATATAATTTATTAAATTTTACATTTACATCAAAATACTTCTCATTATATGTCACTAAACTGATTTTTGGTTTTTGATGTTTGAAGGAAATACAAACACACTAGAAAGCGAGAGTTGTTAATTTTATTTATAACCAAATCTCTAAACAATTTAAAAAGTGCAGTAGTAAATGCAACCATGTATTTATAACGATGTGTAAATTAATTTATCTCAGCTTTAATTACTTTGACAGTGTCGTGTATTAAACGAATATGTGCTGACACAGATAATTTTTGGTTCAGTCAGCAAGTGGAGAGATTGTTATAAGTACTCGCATCATTGGGCTGACATATTTAGTAACAGGAATATGAAAAAAACCTCAAACGCACAACATTTAACTTCAACGTATTATTCCGTTTGACGTGTTATTTTGCTTAAAATTGAATTAATTACTATATTTTTATATGGTTACGGTCGAAAACAAAAACACTTACTAAAAATATATCTTTTATTTTTTAGTGAAATTTTCGGATTTATAATTTTCGGATTTTCACCGTAAGCACACAAAAAACAAAGTCATGGTCCGCAAAAAATTTCAAAAGAATATGGTTCTGAAGGTAAGTAATTGTCTTAAACTAGTGGTATTGTATTTAAATAATTATGTATAATTTGTTATAATTAAAATAAAGGATTATAAAGTTTGAAATGCATTATACTATTTATAATTAAAAAAGTATCGGTATATTAGATCGCGATGGGTTATAACATTTTTGAGTGTATATTTACTACAAAATTCACAAATCAAACGTCTTTGGATTTGAATGTTTTTTTCCCGCAATATAATACAATCATCACTGACTTTCTTAAAGTATAGGCACACACGTCTTGCAAGAAACTTATTTTCTTCACTGAAAAATGTTTCCGAACAGTTCAGTTGTCTTCATTCTTTATATTACAGTAATTAAATGGTGTCGGGCAGCTTTCTTGCGAATAGATGGGTCTGCCCATACCAATAACAACCATAATTTGTTTCAGTTGCAAATGTTCAGAAAATCTGTCTATTTACTTCGAAACACCAATTACAGAATAACAGCTTATATAGCCGAAAGGTAGCATTACGATTTAGTAAGACGAATAGTGTTGGCAACATTTCAACTAGTACAAACTCATGTAGTCTGCACATTGAAGTATTCAGAAGTCAATGTTTGTTTCTCTAAAATATGAACGACCGAGAGTACTTGATTTGTAGGCTTTGTCTGTTAAATTAATGTGGTGAAGTATTTATTATTGGACAATTTATTGAAATTATTGAATTAAAATGGCTTGTCAATATATGTTCAAAACATTGTTTACAGTGTTGTTGTGTACACATGTTTAACATGTTCGTATTTGAACATGTTTAACATTTTCGTATTTGAAAATCAATGCAAAAACATGAACAAACTATAGCAAAAAACATTCCGATCTTAATAGGTAAAATGTTTTCCCTCAATGCTTTGATTTCTTAAAACAATCAAATAAATTTATTATTTATAAATACTTAAAGAAACGCACTCTGAATGCGAATAAAACATGAGGCATTAGATAGTAATTATGTTGCGCGATGCAACAACATAATCCTTATTCCATATTCAAGGAAAATTAATAATATAATTCTAAAGAAAACACACAGGTGAATTACGTAGTTTCTCTGACAGGGTTAATGAATCATGCTCAGTTTAGTCTTAGGTTATATTTATTTATTTAATCTTATGAACATAAGGCTTTAATTGTGACGTTGAAGGAGATTGGATGCATTAATCAGCATCTAGTTGCAATCTTAGCAGAACATAAGCAGGTTTCAGAATATTGATGTAGTTTGTTTTACCTTTTTTAACTAAACTGAAAACGGTGATTTGATAACATTATATTTGATCGAACATCACTATTACATAAATTACATGGGAAGAATTGTATCCCATTGATTTTAAGTTACGAAATAAAAAAAAATATGGCTGTTTTTACAGTTAATGTATTCGTATTTTCTGTTTTATTGGAACGATGATTATTCCGCCTAGGTCGAGTGTTGATAATATCCCGTATTAGACAATAATCCGAACTTGAAATGTTCATCTTTGTCAATGAAATGACCTGAACATATAAGACATTTGGGAGACTTTTATCAACAATGCATGGGCAGGTTTAATTTGTTCCGGAAATTGATAGCAATCCGTTGATTATTAACGCATTCTGCTTACATTCAATGAGAACAACTTACATGAGGAATCATCCTCGATGCATTGCCTTATGCGCCTAATTTTCATTTTACACCTTACCCCGTTAATCATGAGTTAATGTTGTTATGTACTCAGAAATACACACATAATAACGTCATTTTATTCTGATACGCCATTGCAACTGAAGACATATATGAAATACGTATAAATATCGCATGACCAATACCAATCGAAACTATTTGTTGTGCGTTCACAAACAAGATTTCTGCCAATTATAAAATGTATACTAAATAAGAGCGTTTTCGTCATCGTAATTGTTCCGTCGATTTGAAAAATCATGGGTTTGGTTCGTTTTTTTTCGTGTGATTGACCTGTGTGGGTGTGTGGAATATTTCCGAGGTATTGGTAGTATTGAAAAAGAGAAAAGCATGTTTTTCTTTCACAGCTGGTATCAAGAGCTTGCATCAATCAAGAGAAAAAAACTTAAAGTGCAGCTTCAGTTGAAGCAAAATGTTTATAGTATCAGTTCATAACTGTCTGAATATATGACAAGCAGCAAATGTCTATATCGTGGGTGAGCGGAAAATATAAAACAAGCATCTTCATGAACGGATATATCACTTTATTACATAACTAAATACATTAATCTAACTTCAGTTTCGGGAACAGGTATACTGTTATCCGATCCAATGACAGTGCGTATTCTTACTGGTATGTCGGCATATTTCTACCATATTATTCTGACGTACAGAGGGTTTGCACAAGGTTGAAAAACAAGAACACAAAAGAACGACATGTACACTCGCCGGAATGATAAAAAAGGTTCCGGTACGATAACTGCAGTTTGTACGCGTCAAATGCTAATGAAAGAAAATACTGATATTGTATCGCGTTGCATTCTCACCAATTCAAAACTATACGCAATGTGTTGTTTTTGATTTAAAGTATAATTCTTCAATTAATTACTACAATTTATACAAAGTTGTTTTTTAACAATTTAAATATAAATGTAGATATGTTTAACACGTCAGATTCAATACCTATTGCGCTTTGTGTGTATGTTAATCAATTTTTTTTCTTAAGGATTTTGAAAGTAACATTACTCAAAAAATAGAATGTTGTTCCCAATTGATAATCTTTATAAGAATATAAATTCTGATTAGTTGTTCTATGAAACAACATTAAAATTCACAAAGGAGAGTGCGTTGCAAGCATTAACAAATGTTGGCCGGGATGTTGGCACGATTCTCCCATAATGCGCATGTCAATCACTTACCAAATGATCTGAGCGGTAAATTACGTTTTTATACAACTGCCCCCACTGTACTTAAATCACTATGGAAGTTTGTCAGTCTATCCATATAAAGACATGGACATATCAGCCGGAATTTGTCCTACACTTTTCAACATACAACATTCAATTTTTTACGCATTGATTTTTATCACATGCATTTGTGCATGTGCAAGAAAGGTATATGCTCTTTTTTGAATTAGGTTTCCTATAGCATTGTTATCAATTACAACAATATAAGCATGTTTTTCCCTGAAACCACTTCGATCACTTAGTGTTACATTTGGTATGTAATGTTGTGTAGTAGTTCTCTATACAAGTTCGTAAAATTATTTCCTTGGAGTAACGACTGGTCACCTGTCGGTCACAATATCAAAAAGTCATGTCAATAAAAGTTCTTCAAATCATTTCATTAGGGTAACACACGTCATTTCAATGTCTATACACGTTAATTGGAAACTGTCAGATTGTGCATTGTTATGTATTATCATTTTCACAACCTTGCAGTGCGTTGGTGATTTTCATTAAACAAATCGTATTGATGTCGTAGGGCGTTAATTTCATTAAATGGACTTAGGGATTGACGTGAAATCTCTGACAACATATATACAGAAGATAAATTACATCCGCAAATTATATCCGAAGAAAAGATTATAAAACCGTTATTAAGAATTTGTAAATGTATTGAATTTATTCATTATAAAAAGTGATAAATTTAGTGGTGATGGTTGTATAAATAATGTTTTATATTTATGTTATGTGACATGTATCTTAAACCGAATCACTTGTTTACCAAGAAATGATATGTTTCTAATAATTATTCACTTTCCTGATAGTGAATACATTCACGTGGAAATGTTTGCCGTCGTTATTCCAAATGCATGATACTATACTAATGTTAACGAAAACTTGATGCAAAATACTCAAGAAGTTGATGCTAAAAACTGTTTGGTTCGTCTGAAAATCGGTTAATTATATTTTTATTTATTTGCCTTCAATCCTTAAAGAAACATTGATTATATTAAGAGAAATCAAAATTAAATCCGCGTCCTTTAATAAAGAGTCAATCTCAATGAATGTATACGCATATGAATGAACTAAATTAAAACGAAGAGTCATTTTAAACGGGACAACGAATAATGCAAAGCGTATAATGATATGTATATAGTGCTTACACGCTTCCATTGCAGTCATTGTGTGAGTGTTCAAGTATACGTGTATATTTGATTCATTATATTGCAATGAAATGACATTATGTTTATACCGTGTGAAACAGTCAGGGCGTTGCAGTAAACATGGCATGTGTATATCTAGGATGATACCTGATGCATTAAAGTTGTTCAAATCGAAGTTTAAACACAAATACCAAGTCAATGAAATCAATTTAAATCGTTCTTAAAGTTTATACATGTATCATGTGAAGTAACGACTAATCAATGAAATATGCAATTTAAGCGAAAGCGATCCGGCTGAGTTGATCTTTGCAATGAATGTGAATACAAATACTGTGTTGACAGACTAACAACACCATAAATGACATACATTGCGGCATTCTTTAACAGCTTTCACAGTGTTTGAAAATATATTTTATTGTTCATATATAAAAACAATGGGTATTTAAGATACATTTTTGCCTCTGATATCACTACACATACAGCTCCATTTACAATTAACACTAACATTTGTACGTAATTTATACATATGCACATACTGTCCTTGTTCGACATCGTTTTAGTAAGTATCTGTTTGATTTATAAAATATCTTTCCACTTTTTATTAGCTATTTCGAGAAATGTGAGAAATGTGAGGAATAGCAGGACTAATGTTCTGGTAAAATGCATCGACTTTATTTCGATAAACGTGCTTAACCATTAATATAATTTATTATATGCATTGTTTGTATTCAACTATCAATGACGCACAGTGTCGCAGACGGAAAACACTATGACAAACATTTAAGGTATCACTATTAGTAGTATGCATACTGGATACATTTTATAATTGGGATGAGCAACAATATCGTGCATTTGTTAAATGTCACTGTATATTTCAATATTTTAGCAACGAAAAACTGGACGTGTAGCGAGGTATAAATAGAGTTTTAACACGCTAAATCCGTCAATATTATTTAAGTTTATGTTCACGTTATCTCTATAAATGTTTGTCTTAACAAAACGCATACATTGTCAACTTACGACTGTTAGGTCAAAAGTTTAATATCAACTCTATGGTCGTTTATAACAGTTGTCTTCTAAGACCCCTGGTACTGATGAAAATGACTTGAGATTGGCTTCAGAATATTGAATCTTAAGGTTTGAAACAACTATGATTTTGGATATCTAAATACCTTACATAGTAAATATCTCAAATTCATTTTTTTTTAAATTTTAGTCTAGATTTTATCTACCATTAAAAACCACCCTCTTTCTCATTGACATCGACATATATAGACAAGATTTAACGGCTTAACCTAACCATCCCTAAAGTGCAAGTGGTCTACAAAATGGAGCGTGATCTTAGATAATTGTATTTTTTTACAATACTGTATAATTAACAGCAATCATAGCATACAATTATGCATAGTGAATTCGCATGATATGCTGATATATTTAAGGTTTTCGTTTCTTATATTTATTTTCACTTTAAAACACACACACAATAAGTGCAAAAATATTATTGGAGACATCCAATGATAAGAACATATGTTGAACCTTTATATACTATGAACATACAATAGTAATCTCGTCTTTATTATTAAAGATGTTAAATTGAATCAAAATATGTTTTTAATTGATTATCTCAATTTAATTACTTTTTACTTAGTATTTAATTTCTTAGTCGTACCTCTTATAAGATCTTTTGAATCTTATATTTTAAACTTGTGGTCGACTTGTTGGTAGAATGTATTTAATTGTTACTCATATGTTTTTACTCCATTGACCACATGTGGATACAGGTGTATTTCGACATAAAATATCTATAACATATACATACATGTGTACATGCGTATATATAACATTTAAGTGTTGCGTTAAATTAAATATGACAGATCCTTTATATCAAGTAGACAACTACAATTACCAGAAGCGTGTATATGAAACAAGTGTACGTCTCCCAAGTATAAATCAAGGGTTTTGTTGACTGATGTATTATTCAAGTTAAATATGAAATTTCGAAAAGGATTAAAGAAAAGTGGACCAACACATTGGAACAAGCTAAAAGTGGTCCCGACCTTAAGCTTAGTAAGTTATAAATGATAGCGCATATAATATACCCTTGTAATACCAACATAATTGCACCCTTCGTAATGACCAAGCACTTTGTATACACTTGTTGACATAAGACCTAGCTCATTAATGAGAAATCTTACTACTAATTTGTGATTCGTGTTGCGTGTGCATTGGGCATAATTTGTGGAAAAAACAGGATGGAGACTATCGGACATAATTGCCATATCGCAAAAGATGCATTTCCTTGAGCAATAGAAAATCGTTTGGAAATCCAGAGCTTGAATTGCATTTTAATATCAAATAAATACATATTATAAGTTTCGTATATTTATTTATTACAATCACGTGTATTGTGTTTTCATATAGGTTTTGATCAAGTATCAATAAACATCATATCATATACATGCATTTGACACGTTATTACAAAGCGAAACCCATTTAAATATGTTGTTACTCTCTTACCAGCGGTAAGGTATCCTTTAACAAGCACATACACAACATAATCAATCAACTTGCAACATGAAAGACGTACATGTATGCGGGTATGTTGCTTTTTAAAATTGACAAAATTAGTTATAAAAAATACACGTTTTGCATTGCATCGTTTTTGTGGACGCGAATGGGTAATTAAACTTCATGCAGATATTTTTATATGAAGACAGACGGTATATTTCTTTCTGTTTGTCTTTATATTCTACATTGTATATTACGCATAGTACCAAGAAATACCAGATTTTGGCAAACATTGAAAACACGTTATTGTCTTAACATTCAATATAACCATATGGCCAGCAAGTAATTGAATTGTAATTATGATATCCGTTTGCGTCACTGTTTCGAAAATGTATGCTAAAATGTAAATGTATGGACAGTTCTCTAACTTTCTCTTCAGAGGCATGAACATAAAAACAACATTAATTACAAACAATAACTATAAGAATAAAAAAAAATATATAACGCCCATTTATATGCCAAGTTAATATTTCAAATAATGCTTTTATGAAAATGTGTCTGTGTATAATAAATGTTACAGCGTATATGATTTTACATAATTATTAGCCGTGTATTCTATTACTTTAAACACATCTATGTATTGTACCATATCTTAACAGATATTTGGTGACATTAAACATATGGTAATCATGATTTTAATCCGTAATTATAACCAAGAACAGTAATTACTTCATCATATTGTAATCAATGTTTAATTGGCTGAGGAAAGTTTTGAGCCAAGGTACGTTTATGATGGTAAAGTAGCCACAATAATAAAATATTATAGATAGTATTATGTTAAAATAGTTTATGCAAAATATGAATAGAAACAATAACAGTTAAATAACAGTTATAAACCTTACAATCAATCTTTGTGTTCACAATCGAAGATAACAATATGTATTATGTCTTGAGATGAACAACGAGCAAGCACATATGTGCTCCGATATTACGCAATCAACATGCATTGGATTTAACATTATTTTATCTTTAAAAATTGTACATAAAAAGCCCATTATAAAAACTATACACACGGTTATAGCATAATACCGAACAGATCTTTTTACCGTTTGCATTAAGTTGTAAACGACCGTTTACGTCTGGTCCCTCGAATAATTGCGTGCATCGACAACAAATGCAAACTGTAAATGTGGACAATTGTTATAAATGTATCATTTTTAAATGGCAAAAAACAAAAACAAAATTGTGGCTTCGTATGTGAAATGGAACTACAAAGGAACCGGCACTACTTGAATTATTGGATATTTAAATGTCGAATATGTTAACACTAACAGAAACATAATTGCATTATTGCCGTGTAAGCTGCTGTATAGTTTGGTTTTAAAACGCAAACATGTTTTAACGATTCATATTGTTGCTGGTATGGAATCGAATGAATGAAAAAATATTGTTGCAAAACATTAAAAAGTGCTTCAAAGTTTACCTTTTACCATTTTCCGCTTTGTTGTTTATTTTGTTTCTTTTTAAATTAAGTGGCGGTGCGGAAGCGTTTTTTATAAGACCAATACATGAAACTAAAAACGCGTTTATATTTGCCTTCAAAAAGCAACATAATTTCAAATCGTATTAACGCCATCTTGCGTACAATAAAAATACAAGACAACGGTCAAATGCACTTTGTACTCAGGCGTGTTCAAGGTACAATCCATAACATGTCGAGACGTAATTGTCATAGAGTATGGTCATAAAAACACGATGACCTTTGTTTGTAATTGTTTGTTTGATGACAATAGTTCTTATAGTAACCCGTGTCTTATGATCGAGTGTATTGTCCATAACTGTACAGTGTATTGACTAATGTATATTGAATATTGGGTTAGCATTTGCTCAATAAATGTTCAATGCTCAACGATCTGATTTTTAATTGGAAAATTCAAAGCCACACTTTGCAAATATAATATCAACATATGGTAAAGGTAATTGCAAAACATAACTGTACATTTGATAATACAAAACAATGTTGACGAAGTGTGATTAAGCTTATTGGAATATAAAGTTAAATGACAATTTTTATCCCATTTTCACCGCGACATTGACGGTATAACACGTTGTGAAATATACTTGCTTGTATTCAACACTGTCGCGTGCACGGACTACTTTTTAAATGACATCATGCGATATGCGCTAAAATTAGGTCGATATTGTTTGGTTTATTGATCGAATTTTAAGGTCACCCATTAGAAGAAAATGTGCATATTTTGCAGAAAAATATATATATGACATATTCACCAAAAGAAATGTTGAAATAAAATATAAAATTACACGATTTTTGTTTTGTTATTTTTTATTTATATTTACCACTGAATGATTTTTCATAAGAAACAAAGTCGACAAAACTTAAGCTTCAAAATTATACGACCTTCAACCAGGGACCTATACAAACAAATTGTATAGGTCCCTGTTTCAACCTTTACATCTAGTCATATGACATAATTTTTCGCCATTCGTATAATGAATCAGCTGATTGATGTCGTCATAAAATGACATACTTATTGCGTCATTTTCCCCATTTTTTTGACGATTTATTATAAACGCGACTTATTTCACATGTTTTCTACATGTACTGTATGTCGACATATCTGAATTGTCAATTGATCACATTTTCCTTCTTTCGTGTAATGTGCATTGTTTATAACCAAACCATATACTTTTGACATTTAACTTAAATATTAAGAATGTACAACAAGCCATACACATATCGCACAGTTCATGAATAATCTGCTATGTTTGCTTTCCTATTTAATTCACGTTAGGCATAGAGCTGTGTAAAGTATAAGATGGTAAAAATAGCACCACACTGGAATTGGGAACGTCCCATTTTGTACACGGGTATTTTCTACTCATTTATCTGTTGTTTACTGGAATGTTTTCCATTCTTTGTGTATTTATATATTAAATTATTTTCTCGTACAATAAGGGCATTTACCAATGATAAATAAAACATTGTGCAAGTTTAAACATAATTATGTTTGTATGCAGAAATCTGCAAATGCAACCGAGTTTACCAACGGCTATTATTAGATAAACTGCTCCGGTTCATTTGAACAGCAGTAATGTAGAGCACATGACGTAGCGTGTGACGAAGAAGAAAGTTTATCGCGTTCATAAACTCATTTGAATAAAGTGATAGAATGGCATAAGGGTCTTTATTTAAATATGCTGAAATAATTATTAAAGACCCTAAAGGCAAAATCGTCAATTATTGAGTTAAATGGATTATTAGATGGATTTTAAAGGATTATTAAAGGTAAGATACTAGTTCTTACGTGTTTTGATTTTTGTTTGTACTTTTGTCGTTCCCTGTTCTCGGGGAAATGATTTTAACATGGGCGCCATTGATGCATCGGATCACACACGGCATACCCATAACATTATAAAAAAAACACGTTCTGCGCGTCCTTAAATTCGTCGTCCGAAGTCGGAAAACGTATTGCCCTGTATATTTTGTAAAATAAAGTGTCAGTCGCTGCAATTGTCTGTTTACTCGTCAAAATTGTCAAGGTCGTCGATAGCTAAAGAAACTTCAGTCTACAGTTTATTTAGTATTGACAGACCTGTACAAAGTCGCGCCAGTCAAAAATCATAAAAAGCGACATTTAAAGTTATGGTAGCCAGAACTAGGTCGTTGATGGTGTACATGTATGTTGACATCGACAGCATTTTGTCAGGAGCAATCGCCGCCATATTGTATTTTGATCATTTTCTTTCGAAAATAAAATGAATTATAGTAAAGTAAAATCTTCTTTTCGCGGTCGTAATGTGTTAAAATTCGCATACTGCGTAAAATTGAATGTAGGCATATGGTGATATTTTTACTTGTTTTACAGTTTGTGTGTGAATTTTTTAAAGACTATTTTGCGTACCAGAACAAATACATGTATATCACTACGCATGGTTACATTTGTTAGATTTTAAGCGCTTTTATGACTGAATTAAAATTATTGTTAAGGTAATTAGATCTATTTATTTTAATGTCACGTTGAAAAAAAATCAAATGGAATACATAGAATACTAGGATTAGAGTTGAATACAAGGCTCGCGCTTCCGGCGTTCTAAGCCTCGCAACATAAACTTCTCTGTATTCAACGCTAACCTAGTATTCTCTATGAAATGCATAACGTTTAACCAATGTGTTGTGTTTGATAAATCCTGAACACTCGTCTTTTGTTTCATTTTCGTTGTGGTGTGTTGACAATTGCATTAATCATGAGTATGGGTTATTTAGACCCATGAACATATCATCATATTATATCGTTGCAAATGCATGACTTATATAAATATGGGTGTAATATAGTATGTGTTACACTACATTCCGATATACAAATAATTATGACATAGTTATACCGTGTTCATAAGTACACCAACTGAAATTAATTCGCCAGTATGGCAGAAAAGAATGTATGCGATGAGCAACATGTGAAAACGTCGTTAATTGTTTTTTTCTATCAGCAGACTATCACGTGGCTCATAACCCCGACGATGCAATTCAAATCTGATACAAACAGCGCTGCGATAACATATAATAAGATTGTGGGCGGGTAAACAACGTCAGCTTTTGATACCATTATATAAGTTCCAAAGACCTTTGCAAATCGTTTATTTTTCATTTGAGATCTTTCTTTACCAATTTCCGTAAAATAAACAAGTACATTTGTGCGATTGATGTATTTTCTCACGAGCAAATATCTGTGTTCATGTTATTATAGAATCAGAAATATTTTTGAAAGCGACAATAGACTTTTGTATGAACGAACATATTTGCGATTATACAAAGGACATGACGCCAGCTGAATGAGCGGCCAAGTACAAAGTGAGAAATACTTAAGTGCCCATTTTATGTAATACAATAACTCGTAATAAGAAGCATCTTTCGACAATTATCTATAAACCTTTCACTTAACACGAACCAAATATTCCCGTTTGCGTCTTATTTATGAGCAAGGTCACTCAACAGATTCAGAATAAGACTACATCTTAGTTCCATAAAAGCATGTACATTTTTATTTGCACATATATATGTTCTAGGTGACCCTATCATGATGATGTATGGCAAGAGAAAATTAACGAATTCCAAAATTAACTGATGTATATTTCCTGGTACAATGCCTTAGGCCGAATAGTAGGACGACGAGTGTGAACAGAACTTTGTAATTAATGTATTTGTGTTTGTATTTACACTACATGCATGCTTTAATCTTTGTATTACATGTCCTTAAAATGCTACATAATAAATTTGCTCAATAGGCTGAAATGGCTGCAAATAGGCTCAATATGATGACTGTTTCATCATATTAACTTACCTTCTTCTTTTTTATGGAATATTCATCCTTTTGTATCCCTTACTTTTGTTTTCCATTTTTGTTTGTTTGTGTAGACATCTTACTTCTTATAATAGAAACCAACTGGACACGTTTTCAAATAGAAACTAACTGGACAAGCACACACACATTATCATTTACATCACCCTCCATTTTTTTTAATGATCAAACTATGTACTTTAAATGTAAAAGGGCTAAACAACAAAGATAAACGCATACAGATATTCAAATGGTTAGACGAAAAAAAAAATAATGTATGCTTATTACAAGAAAGTCACTTGATACAAACTTTAGCACAAACCTTAAAAGATGAATGGGACGGGGACATCTACCTCAGTGGAAAATGTACAAATAAACAAGGCAGTGTCTTTCTGATAAAAAGGAACATAGGGATCACAGTTGATAATCTTAACGAAATATTAATTGGCAGACGAGCAAGTATAGATATCAAAATACATGAAACACAACTAACATTAATCAAAGTTTACGGTCCTAACATAGATGACTCCACATTTTACGAAACATTACAATCCTTTATTATTAATAGCCAAGCTAAAAATATTATAATCGGTGGTGATTTCAATACAGTCCTGAACCCATTATTAGATAAAAAGAATGGAAACCATTATACTCATCCTAAAAAAAGAAACATTTAAAATAACATAATTGAAAACTACAATATGATAGATATCTGGCGTACAGTATACCCAAACGAAAGCAAATTCACCTGGCACTCAAACACAAAACCAACAATATTTTGTAGACTAGACTATTTTTTAATATCTGAATCTCTTTGCAACATTATTGATACATGTAACATAAAACCAGGATTTATGACTGATCACTCTCTAGTTGAACTTAAACTGCACAATATTCAACCTGAAAGAGGCCCGGGATACTTTAAAATTAACAACAGCATCTTATTGGATACACAATATCAAACACAAACAAAACAGGAAATATTGAATACAGTTCCAAATAATAAAGATGCAAACCCAAACATCTTATGGGAAGTAATTAAAGATAATATACGTAACACAACACTTAGATACACATCATTTAAACAAAAAGAAACACACAAACTTGAAACTGAAACCATCAAAACCATTGAAACACTTGAAAAACAATTGCATCAAACAAACACAAATGATACCACCGACATTGAAAATGAAATAACATTAAAAAAACAAATATTAGATGGAATCTATCATACGCGTCTCAATCGAATAATACTAAGAGCGCGTGCAAAAATACAAAACACTTCGCAAACATTGAAAAACGTAGAAGTGAACAAAAAACTGTAAACAAATTAGTAGTTAATGGAAAAGAAATAACAAACATGACTCAAATTCTAGAAGAACAACGTTTATTTTTCGAAACCCTCTATAAACGAAAAAATGTTGAAAATAACACCCTTTTTAAAAATACACATCACGCTTTAAACGAAGAGGAAAAACAACTGTGCGACGGATTGCTTAATGAATATGAATGTGGATTAGCCCTAAAAGATATGCAAAATAACAAAAGCCAAGGATCTGATGGCATCTCAATCGAATTTTATAAAATATTCTGGAATGATATACAAACACATCTAATTAATTCACTTAATTATTCATTAAACAACAAAAACTTAACTACACTACAAAAACAAGGTATTATATCACTTATTCCAAAACCTGGAAAAAACTTAGAATCCTTATCAAACTGGCGCCCGATTAGTTAACTGAACAATCATTATAAAATTGCAACTAAAACAGCAAACAGAATAAAAAAATATTACCATCAATCATTTCAAAATCTCAATCTGGTTTCATAAAAGGACGTTACATTGGTGAAAACGTTTGTCTTATCCAAGAATGCATAAACTATTTCAACAATTCAAACAATCCTGGTCTAATATTTTTTGCAGACTTTGAAAAGGCATTCGATTCGCTTGATCATTCATTTATGTTCTCTTGCTTAGAAAATATGAACTTTGGTGAAAGTCTCATTCAATAAGTTCAACTATTATATACCGATATTAACAGTATAATCATTAACAAGGGCTTCTTTTCAAACATTTTTAACATCGAACGAGGGGTTCGACAAGGATGTCCACTCTCATCATCGCTATTTATTATTTGCATTGAGTACCTGTCACATCACATCCAATCAAATAAACACATAAAAGGCATATCACTAGAACCTGATGAAGATATCAAACAGTCCCTATTTGCTGACGATGCAACTTACTTTTTAAACGACAATTACGATTCTTTCCATAACCTAATAGAGTCACTAAACCTTTACGGAATGGCATCGGATCTTAAACTAAACAAAAGTAAATGTACTGTGCTACGAGTAGGTAAATTAAAACAAAGTAATGTCCTATATACAAAAGAAATGAAATTTAATTGGACATCCGATGAAGCCACAACGTTAGGAATTACTTTCACAAATAATAAAAAGGATACAGTTGTTAAAAACATACTACCTAAGTTACATAATTTTAAAAACTGCTTAAAATCATGGCATCACCGTAAACTTACACTAATCGGAAAAAAACACAGTATTGAAAACATTTGCACTTCCTAAATTAATTTATGTATTAACAGTTCTCCCAAATCCACCAAATGATGTTATTATCGATATAAAATCAGCAATATTTAATTTCATATGGGACGGTAAGTCTTGTTCTTCTTCTTCTTTGTTCTTGATAAAATAAAACTAACTCAGTTATTTCAATCAGTAGAAAATGGAGGTATCCAATTAACGAACATTGACTCATTCTTGAATGCAATCAAATGCAGCTGGGTTAAAAGATACCTAGATAATACCAATACGAGCAAATGGAAATTATTCTACCAGAAAATCCTAAAAAAAATATGGTGACTATTTGAATGTAACATCAGCAATACTATCTTACATGAAATTGCAAACGAAAACATAGTTCTGTCTGATGTTCTATCAGCATGGAGTGCTGTCACTCATAACCTAGAAACCCAAACCAGCAGTAAAACTATTTTATGGAACAATAACGACATAACTTCAAACAATAAGACGTTTTTCTATAAAGATTGGTTTGAACGAAGCATTAAATATGTCGACCAATTATATGACTACAGAATCAAGGATTTCTACTCTTTTAATGATATATGCTACATATACGGAATACCTTCAAATAACTTTCTGAAGTACTACACACTAATCAAAAGCTACCCATACATATTAAATCTGAAATCAATACAAATAATACACCATGTACTCAAACAACATTCGTCGAAAACATACTAAGAAGAAAAAAAACAAAAAACGAATAAAATATTTTACACACTACAACTACTACTAAAAACCCTACAGAAAACTCCAAAACCAAAAATAAATGGCAAGTCCTTTTCGGAGAACATGAACTTAATTGGAAACACATATTTACCATGCCATATAAAGCAACTATTGAAAGCACACTAAGAAATCTTCAGTATAAATACATCCATAGAATTATAGCTACAAATAAATATATCTTTAAATGCAAATTATCTAACTCAAATCTGTGTGACTTCGGTGAAAACATCGAAACTATAGAACATCTTTTTTGGGAGTGCAAACACATCCAACCTATTTGGAATCAATTAGTATCTTTTCTTGAACAACAGCAACTAAACGTTAAACTATCTTAAATGTAAGTTTCGGAATTTACTCATTGAAATCAATAGACTGTAATAATATTGTGAATTTTATTCTTATATTGATGAAATATTTTATCTTTAACATGTAGTGCAAAAATCAAGTACCAAATTTTAATTGTTTTGTCCATAGTCTTAAACTAAAAATCCAGATCGAGAAAGAAATAGCCCTCAGTAATGACACATTACAAAATTTTGAACAAAAATGGAATCGGATTAAATTCTCATAATGTTTGTCCACTTATATACATTTCACTCTAACGTTAGTTTATCTTTCTAAAATATTTTTGTATATATATATAGTGTTCAATCTTATAAGATCATTGTGAATATACAACAAAACACACAAGTCCAGTATGCTTTCTTCCGACTTTATACAACTCATAATTTTTCATAACTATTCTTCTATGTTCTTTTCTTGTCTCTTTAAAAAATATATATTGGCATATCTTGTATAACATGTCTGAACTTTATTGCTTTGTACAATCACTATGCTGCATGATAATATACATGTATACATTGTATGTATTATATTGATAAAAAAAATTATTAACTTACCTTGCTAAATAAGGTAATTATGGCTTCTAATTAGACAACATATGATGTATGTTTTAACCTATGTACTAAACTTTCTAAATAGGCTGAAAAGGCTGTTTAATTGGCTGGATAAGATGTTTGTTTCAAACTAAATTTTAAGCGTGCCACATAGGCTGAAAAAAAAAGAAAAATAGTTTAAATAGGATTTATATTTGATACTTTTTAATAACCTTACTTAGCAGGACGTCCGTGACGTTACGAAGACGCCATGTCAACCATCTACTCCTAGCGATTCAATGGTAAACGCTCTGGCTAACGCTGCTCTTGAGTCAGACGAAGTTATATACTGACTAATTGACTAAAACAGGAAAATATTTTTGAAACCGGTTGCACTATTTTCGAAACCAGAAATTGAAGATTCATTTACCATTTTACCATAGCCACGTATTGGGGATGACTCGGAGAGGTGTTGAATTCGGGAATAACTATTGCCGCGCAACAGGTGAGCAAAAGGACAAGTTTTGCTTTCGGTGAACAATTGTAGTCACATTGTAGGGACAATAATTAGGAGAGTACTTGCGTTGGATGACATAATATTACCATGTTACAAAGTCAATCAATCGTAGACGTATTTCGATCAAATGAAATAGTGTCAATCATAAAGGGAATAATCCTAGCGCAATGAACTGATCGATACACAAATGAACTGCTCTAGCCTGCACACGGAATCACTACTATTCTGGAATGTCAAAACCGTGATGAAGAATTGTAATAAACAACTCTCTAAATGTGTCCGCGATATCAAACGCATCCGTGCAGCCCTAAAAAAACCGGAAATATTAGGTATGACAAAAAATCATGACAGGAATAGTGATGGTATATTAGGAAATAATTTTGATACCTCAAATATATATTTGAATTTAATGAAATTCGCAATGATTACGCATCAAAGTACTCTGAGAAGCCTTAGACACTTCAAATGCATTATCGACATGTCTGGTATGCAATATGTTAAATTATTATATATCCAATAAATTAATACTATGGGCATTCTCCATATGTACCTAGTGACCGTTCAATATATTCCGGTATTGGATAGAAAAAGTCTGAATTTTTTTCCGTATTGGACAGTTCAGTACAAGTGAACTAAGCAATTGTTTTATAACGATAAAATCCGGTATCGAGAAAAAGTATCCGAATATACAATCATCGATTCACACAGGCGCTTGTCTTGAAAATGGCACATATGCAATTTAAGCGTCTGTTTACTAGGACACATTTTGAATATGTGACCAAAGCTGGGAAAATCAGTCTTGTGTTCAAAAAATCACATTTTGACTTTTTGGCAATTTTAGATTCTCTAAACATTGTAGTTCACAAAAATGATATATATTTTTTATTTATCACATTCAAATCTAATTTTATGACCCTCCAAAGTGACCAACCCTAAATTTCAGTGCGACGAAAAGTTATCATTTAATGCAAAAAAAACAACGAAAACACTTTTCAAACAACAAGCAAACTGTTTTATTAAAACAATAATCTTTCTTAAGTCAAATACATAATTATAATGCAAAAAACTGACAACACCATTATGGACATTAAAAATGTAGTATTTGTGTTGCTATGGTAACCGATCTACATGGTAATAATCACCAGAGCGCACAATCCCGCCTTTTATAAATATATGAATTGTATTATCAATCAAGTGTTTGTTTAAAGGTAAACAAAATATTAATTGCACTGTTTTTGCAACTAGTTAAACAATAACAATCAATAATTTGTGTGTTCCATGAACAATTTCCCTTTTCATTCATTTACATGTGAATTCAAGTATAATGTAACCTCAACAGAATGGAAAAAAAACAGCATTGAAAAGTGTTGGTTGAAAGTACACTTGGATACTAAATGTTTCAGTAAATGTAATAATCATTATTATCATTAATTCTGATTTTGTACAATAGACAAAATAAACAATAATTTATACATATTGTTTGTTTTTGTTACTATGGAAACAATGAAGCAAACAAACAAAATTATAGGATTTTCATGGTAAAACATAAATAAATACAACATTCACATTGATGTTTTTTCCAGTTTCGGAAAGGCAGTCTGAGTTCATAAGGTGAAAACAATTTCAAAGTAACATTGAAAAAATGATTTTTGTTTTGTAAATATGAGATTTAAAAAACTTGAAAACAAGCTTGTGCAATTAGAACAACAAACTTTTGTATTGAACACTTCAAAACCTGTATCAACTAACAGATTTAGCACTCGTATACATGTACATGTATAAGCTTTCCTCAGAATAGTGGATTTTTGCACTGTTTGTGTGAAAAAACATCACCCAATACCTTGGCCAAAAAAAACACACTGATACATGATGTATGTAATTGTTTTGGCATGTGCAGAGAAGATCAGATGTGCATCTTAATGCATCTTCTGTTTTATGGGGGCACAGTCTGTTTTTTGTCGCTTATCAGTAGCGGGTTTCAGACATATACAGTTTTTGGCTTCATCTGTGTGACAGAGTTCACGAATGTGTTCAAATAAGTACCACTGACGGTCCAGATCAAGCCCTTTCGATAACATTTCTTTTGGCAGGTCGTCACAGCTCACATTAACATTCATTTTCGAGACCTGCCTGAGAGTGATTCTGACTACTGGTGAGTCACTAAATTCCCTGCACTCCACAACACCTGGATGATCTATTGACACATGGAATTGGTGAAATTTGGTGACATTCTTTATGGGGTGAAACAATGTAGAAAGGTAATCCTTCCAATCGTAGAACACAACAGGATTGCAAGTGTCCCCCACAAGCTGGGGAATGTTGTGGCCCGTCCTTGACGATAACCGCACAGACGCTGCAACATCAGACAACGTTTCTGCATTGCAGCTTCTGTATCAAGATTACCATTTAATAATGAAAAAAAATCAAAATATAGTTTCCCTATTATCAAAATATTAGTTTGCTGTTGTTGTTGTAATAGAAAACTACAAAGTTTGAAGGATAATTTTGTATGGGATTTTGTTTGCCCTATCAAGAATTTCATACCAATAAAACAGCTGAAACTACTAAAATAAAGATTTATTTTCCTGTTACAATAAATAAAGTACCTACACACTATTTTTAATTGATGTATTTTTTATTATTTTCATAATATTTTATTACATGGCAGAACTATACAACTGAATAGACCTATGGAAATGCAAACAAGGATTGTCAAGAAGGATCATGCAGGTCACATACACCATACTGTGATAAGGAATTTACCTCTACTTAGACTTCCAGGTGCCAAAGTGCCAATCTGGTGTAAACTTTGTATGTCCTACCAACATAAAGCTTAGTGTGATGCTTCTGTGTAAACCTGAAATGTTAAAAAATCAGTTTTAAAAAAGGTCAGGCTGCAATTTAGGATATATATTATTGTAGTAATTGACTGACATTAAAAATGTTTTGAATCATTTCAATATCTAATTTAGGAGATTTTTCAATTTGAGATTGATATCAGAGTAAAAAAGTAAATTTAAACATTTTCACTACACGCTTCACAATTGTGTAATTGCATTACTGCAAACAAATATTTTTAACGACGGGTTTAGCTAAATTAATTTCTCAACACTGAAAAAAGCTATCAGAAACACAATAACTAAGGGCTTGTTATTACCTACAAGAACTCTCCAAAGAAGGTACCAGATGACTATGTTGTTTTTATTTTGGCCGCAACAGTTGTCACACTGAAAGTGAGCATGCTGTTTGCCAAGACTGTATGTTTTGAGGTAGTGGTGAACCTGGCTGACCACAGCATTTGCACCTTTATCTTCGTCTGCGAGGTAAAATACCTGCTTTGCTGTGAAACAGAAGACTAATAAATAAACCGTAATAACTTACTAGAGATACCTAAATAGTTCCTTTTTTCCAATTTATTAATAGGTGATTTAAAACATTTAGAAAATGATTATGCATGGTTACTGTCTTATGATAAAAGATTGATATCAGACGAGGATGATATCCTCCGCATACTCATGCACGCACAAAGACAACAATAAAAAGTAAATAATGGGTAGTTGATTACATGTGTACATTTAGACTGATTCAGTTTGTTGATAGCGATGATAACTTATTCAAATACCAGATCCTTCACAGCTGATTCCAAAACCTCACACTTCCTCGGGGTCTTGAAAAATAACTTCCCAACCTGTAGAATATCAAATTATTGGTTATTTATCTACGTAACACCTTTTTATAATAATTAAATTTGCACTTAAACATTTCTAAAATAAACTTTTTAAAAAATCAAATAATATTCAATTATATGTAGTACTTTTGTACAGCTTAAATATTTTTTCTTAGTGAAAAATTATGTTCTTATTTGTTTCATTGAACAAAAATATTAAAAGACAATAACCGACTAACATACCTGATGAAGTAGTGGGGGTAGTGAACCTGCTGTGCTTAGTACAATGAATACCCCATCATCCCCTTCAGTGAACAGGGGGCAGCTCCTGAAGTGAGCATATAATATATGTCTGCATGTATAAATTTGTACTTATTATCCATACAATGTACATGTACATTGACAATGTACAGTGTATTCTCAATTATTTAAATGCACAGGGCAGGTAATTAATTTTCAAAATAAAGTTCATTTACATTAGATAAATCATTTAAAAACGAAATACCCTGGTCTTGTGAAAATTCATATAGAATAGTGCTAGTGTTACTAAATTGAGACATGATATTTAAAGTTCAAATTTAAATCTGTCACCATTTCATGTAAACAATTCAGTTGCTATCGTACAATTTACTTCCGGGTCAAACTTGCGAGTCGCGAAAATTAATCACACAGCCAGAATACACCTATATCTTTCACTTACCTTTTTATTGTTGAGAAAATTTCATTTCCGAACCTTCTTCGATAAAAAACATCCAACAGTACACGATGTCACTTTGATTTACAGTGTTAAAAGCAATTGAAAATCTACACTACGAGACAGGTCGCGCTACCTGTGAACTGCTCAAACTCAACTGTGTCATTCAAGGGGAATAATTAGAAATTAAAAAAGGATTACAAACCACCAATTGTGCCAGTGCTTAAAGGACATATTCATGCTTTATTGTGGAAATTTTCAAAACATGACATAAATTATGAGCCGAGAAATTGTATAAAAAAGGCGAAATATCCAGCGCATTTTCTTACCAGATTTTAATCACGCGATTTCCCGACATTAACGTCAGCGTACACAAGACTGATTTTCGCTGACGACGTCACATATATGAATTAATATATTCACAGGTTATCGTGCTGAAAATATCGATTACACATGCATATTAAAGCATTAAAATCAATCAAAGAGCTTAAAAAGGAGATATATAATAAAACGCTTATTAGACGTTTAAACTGTACATTACGTCATATATCTTCACACGCACACAGTTTGAAGTCATATTGATTTCTTCTAACGGCTCGTCCAATATGACTTCAAACTTGTGTGATCGTCCAAATATACCTCCGTAGTGTATAGTAAAACGTGTAATAACCTATAATTACACTGATCAAACGATTTCTAAACGATACATGCTCATGCGAATTATAATATTTGGCAGGTTTGTTTTAAACGAGAGAACAACCAACTTCTGTCGGATGTCTTAACATTAGTTGCATTAAATATGATTTTATAATTTGTACTTTATATATCTGATAACATTTCATGTTCACCTGTTATAAACATGTCAGGTTAGTTTGACTTGAAAATAGAGACAAGCTTTTTCCTATTGAAATTAAAATACCACAACGCTACTCATTTAAAAGCCTATACACTAATCACTATAAACTAATATTTCAAACAATATTTCGAAAAAAAAACAAGATACAAAATGCTCTTTTTTTTGCCGAACAATATATTAAACACATGTACCAAGTTAGTGTTCGTCTTTCGTATGAATAGATCTCGTTGCGGGAAATAAAAATGTAATTAAGTGCTTCATACAAGAACAAAACGAGCACTTTGTATCTCGATACATCTATTGACATTATGGCTTTTGCTACAAGGAGCATTGCTTTTGTATTTGGTATTTTTTTTTCGAAATATTGTACGAAGTATTCTTTGAATTTGAGAGTATTTACGCTGCTTTAACATTATAAAATGTTAAATGTTAACACGTCCATTTTAATTCAAATTTTGCATACTGTATTATTAATCATTTAACGGACATAATATCGCTTTCCACAAATGTTTATGTAGGACATGATCGAGCTTATGAAGACGGAAACTAGCACTATGTTTTTCCTATGTTAATTCTCTCGGAAGTAATGCCTGTGTCCCGGGGTCAAAGATCAAGGTCACAATGTAGTTTGAAACAATATACTGTAATGACATTTTTCAAAACAGATTCGACTTGTTAACCACATCTATCTACAGGTACTTTTTATATCGTATTTAGATTGCAAATGTTACCAAGT
>NC_068365.1:72062705-72072705 GCF_020536995.1 Dreissena polymorpha
ATACACGCACAAATCATAACAAAATGTATTCTATAATAGTAACCTGGTCTGCAGTTAGTAATCTTAATAATTCATTAAACATGAAAATGATAAAAGAAGATAGCTGGACGCATCTAATTCATATTTGTTTAACGCCGTTTTCTTCTTAAATGTAGTACAGTCATTTTATTAAAACATAAGACAATCTTCTAAAGGCTTTAAATAACTTCGAATTTCAGAACTTCAACATAATGCAAATTGAAATATGAACATATGGCGCTTGCTTTATTACATTTACATTATACCATGTTTTGAAATAATTAGAGGATTGGTCTATAATGGGTTCATAATTATATTTTATATATAGACCTCAACGAAGTATATAAGTTGGATAATTGTTATGGCATTTCAAACATCATTGATGTATTTCTCTGTAAACCACATATTGCTTTGAACAATTCAAAGTATACGATATTGTTAATAAACATTAATTATAACTACAATGTATATATGAATCTTTGTATTTAAAAATCGGAGTGGCCGCACACTAGTACAGGTAAAAATACGTTTAATCTAATTATACAGAAACCAGGCTTATATGTGTATAAAGTGTAATGATAATTATCAAAATAAATACTCCCCTTATAGGATTGTTTGAGTTTCTATTTTTCGAACGTGCATAACATCCGAATACCTGACTATTTCCATAGACAGACGTGTTGAAATGTTATTTATATTCAACAAGTAATTGGGGTTGATGTATGCCATCTTTTATGTACAATTGGTTGGGAGTTGTGAGTTCCGAAACTGAATTGTTACATCAACCATCGCAGATTATTGTGTCTTCATGTGTCCTTGAAGACAAACGATGTTCATGAATTGTTACAATTTAATTACTATGAATACATTTGTAAATTAAATACAATACATTGAGTACGTATATTTTGTTGTCCTGAAATAATATATCAATGATTACACACAATTACATGGCAAAACTCCGCATGCAATAAGACGGGTAGCCAAACAAACAACAACATGTAAACGCATCGGAAATTGGTTAAACATATGCCACAAATAGTATCAAAGCACTCGCTTGTGATTTCAAACGGGAATTACACTCAATATTTGAAAAAATAGTGTATTGCTAAATATAAATATACAAGACTGAATTAATATCCAAGACTGATATTTATGTTTGCTATTTATCACACTAATTCAACATCATTGCTCCTCTATGCATATTTAAATTATTTATCTTCAGTGCTTCAATACTACAACATTCGTAAATAAATGACACTGCATTACGTAATATTATACTCAGGTTTGCATGCTTAAGATTTGGGTATAAAAGATCTGAAAATCATTATTACAATTTTTAAAATATGAATAAACAACGCCTTTATCTTTTACAAGTGGTGACAAAAAACTAATTTCCGACCATTGTGTTGCAATGTATTTGCTGTGTAAAGAGCTCATACTGCCGATAGGTTTTCAGGCTTTGTTAAAGGCTGCAGATATATGTAATGCCCATCGGGAGTCGCTTGACGAAGTAAAGCCAAACGGTGTCTATGTTGTTTAACTGTCGTTACTGGTACATTTTTAAAATAGAGTGTTTGATGTATGTGTTTTCGGGAATTGATTCCGTTTAAGCGGAGTTAAATGAAACAAGCGAGGACATAGACCAATCATGAATGGACTCTTGATCATTGTTAAGATGTTGTGCGACCAACGTGTGGGATTTGACGATAATGTACAGACTTGTATCGTCAGCAAATAACCGTATGTCTGAGTTAATATCGGCAATGATGTAGTTTATATAAGCAAGAAAGAGCAGAGGCCCGAGAATCGAACCTTGTGGAACACCTGCTGAGATGAGATGTTGGAACATGAGGATGTAGAGTTCGCATACAGGACTTCAGCGTCTGTTTGCCAGTCATACTACTCATGCATTTATACAACGAAACAAACATGAAAAAAACGTCAATATTTATTTAAACAGACGATGGACATACACCATGGCCTAATACGATTGGCGTTATTGTCGTTACGTTTAAACATTGAAATAACTTCAAATATAATTGCCTTTGTACTGTATTGTTTAAATATAATGCAACTATATTTGCCTACATGTTAAATAATGGTATGACATGGTTTTATATATTTTGCAAAGTGATCCATATAAAACATACAACTTTTGTTGACGGCCACCTTTTTTTATCCAAACACCTTATTGCTTGGCTTCAACATCCTCAGCGGCAATGGCAACTACAAAACTAAATATTTCGCCTCTCATGCTTTGACTAAACGCCCAAACGTTTAGACCGAAAGTCCTTTCTGTTTTATTAGTTCAGTATTGTGTTGTATAGTTAAGGCAACTGAGCTCTTAAAAAAATGCTGCTGGGGGTTAACCAGACGTTCAGAATGATTCACCTTATAATTGATGGCAGCGTATTGAACTCTTATGTAAACAAACATACATGTCAGTATCCACACAATCTGCAAATCATGAAAAACGATTACTTCATATTTAATGTCTTTATCGTGATATAAGTACAAATGGCGATATTTTAAAATTGTGTAGTTTAGTAAGCAGTCCGACCAAGATCAATACGAAAGATTTACTTTCGCTAATGAACCATAACAGATCCTATGAAGCAATCTGGAACTACCATTCCGGCGACGACTTTCACAATGTTAACATATATATGGAACAGGTATTGTATTTAATCTGATGACATGTCTTATACATGAGAACATATCTAAATAACGATGAAGCGGGGTGTAAATCAAGTATGAATGTATTTGGATATATTGTTTGTTTGTTAAACTGTTTTCATAATTTTTTTTTAATTGCATCCAACAGACATCAAACGTTACAAACGTGACTTTCTGTGGTTTCGATTTGTCAGGAAAGTTTGCATAAATTGAATGTATGATTAATTCCTGGAGTACCTGCAATATAGTATTGATTCAAACATATCCATATTCACTATTAGCCGATATTGTTTGATGGCATACTACATGGAGATTAATTGGTCGCATACATCTGTTATTGTTTGTTAATAGACTATATCAACATTTAAAGGCTACATAAATGTCGATTCGTTACGGCGAATGTTTATCGCGTGACTATAACGATGTCGTTAAGAAACACATTTAAATTTCTTGTATTTTCTGTTTATAACTAGCATAAAATGAAGCGACCCACCATTTTACAATTGCTTCATTAACATGCATTGGGTTTATTAATATTTTGTTCGGAATATTACATGGAATCTTTTGACACAATACTGTAGTTGACCAGTTTTCATTTCCAATCAGTATTAAGATAGACTTTGTATTTCTGTTAATTAGGCGATTTTCATTTGTTCTTTTCTCAAAAAAAAAGTAATCATATCCGCAGACACATGTTTTCAATTTGCACTGGTGTGAACTCTTTTGAAACATGTAATCACACATATGATTCTATATACGTGTTGACACGTTTGTTTGTGAATGTGTGTTTGAATGTCCCCAGAAATAATTGCATACATTACGTTTATTGGACATATATTGATAAACTGATTCCGATTTTGTGATTATAAGTTTATTTTTATTTTGTATTTCTACTTGTTTAATCAAACATTATAAAGTATTTCAATAAATGAACTATCTATTTAAATTTTCTCTTATACCCATTTTATTATCGAACTAAGTACCCATTAAAAGACGAAAAAGGCAAATATATATTGAATGTGAAACTAAGATTTCAAATCGTATTCCGTAATCCGAGCGGTATGTGATTGCATTCGTTTACAAGTCACTAAATTTAAACTTGGATATGGAAAATAAATATAAACATAGGAACATTAGCGCAATCACAATAGGAAGGAGATTGCACAATTAGTGTCAGATTTTTCGCATTAAAAATGTTTAAATGCAATTGTGGAAGTGTCTTGTGATCAAACATAAACTATTTTCTAAGCGACATCAGCGGCCGCGCCCAGCCTATACGTGTACTGTAAGCAGTAATATTGAAAATAAAATGAATAGGTCATAAGAGCTGTTTCTTGAATTTGTAATAGAACTACTTCATGTATGTCAATTTGCCATTTCCCTTACGTAAGTAAAACTTATTTGTTTTGCAACAACAACAACAACAACAACAACAAAGGTTTATTGTGATATGCAGGCCGCCGGCCATTGACACAGTTATAGAACATAATTATATATATATATATATATATATATATATATATATATATATATATATATATATATATATATATATATATATATGTACAAAAGCATGTGTGCACATTACATCATCAAGCATGAAATGGTATAGGTTTAACATATTGAAAAAGGTAGTAAAGGATAAGTAGCTACCCTACAACGTAAGTAACTCCTTACGTCATACAAATGCAAGGTAAATATACGATAAGGTTCATTTCGACTTGACATTAATATATGCAATTTCATTACATTGGGATTTAAAAGAAATTTTCGCGGAATAAATCGTGCCCTTAGATCCGTAAACATTGGACAGATAAAAACAAAACTTGTTTTGAGTTACAAACTTTACAAATTCTTTCATGTATTGGAATATTAGAATACCGGCCCTTTTCTATTTCAAGTTCATGGTAACCTGATCTAAATTGTGAATAGCAATGCCTGTATTTTCTTATACATAGAATGTCAAGGTACCTTTCATGACTGTACGATGACTTTATATGTTTATACACACTCAGTTTTGGTGAATGGTTAATAGTTTCTCTCCATGATTGGATGTATTGGTCTCTGAGCCGTATCGTAAATTCGTTTAAGAAAGTGCTTAAATGTGGTACATGACCGTTGTTCCAAACGTATCCAAATCCATTTCATGCAATAAACGTTTAATATCTGTTGCCCAATTCACAGCTAGATGGACCTTAGTATCAACCAAATAATCGTAACATTTTCGTACATATCTGGAGTCAGGCATTTTTAGTATTTTAAGACAGAATTTTAAACACCATATCTGCGCGTTAATAAATAACGGGTAACGACCGCAATCGCCAAGTGTGGCAGAATTTGGTGTTTTTTCATTTAAGCATGCATATCTTTTACAAGCATAACGTTGTATTTGTTCTATACAATCTCTGGTATTGAAACCCCACAATTCACACCGTATAGTAAAATTGGCACAACTTTTGAGTCAAATAGAAAATTGAATTTGGCAGTTTGCCATAATTGGACATAGATGATAAAATACTGTGTATTGCCCGTTTACTTTTAATACAATTTGCTTCAGCCATATGAGTGAGCGACAAGGACGAAGAAAACGATACACCGACATAAGAGAATGTCTGTTCCACGGGCAACACATTGCCGTTATAGTACCATTTCTCATTTGTTGCTAGGCGACCGCCGTTCTTAAAAACTACAACTTTAGTTTTACTGATATTTGCAGCTAATTAAAAACCGGTACAAAAATCATAAAGTAGGTTCAGTTGTCTTTGTAGGCCAACTACTGTGTCGGCCAGAAGTGCGACGTCGTCAGCGAACATAAGGCTGAAAATGTCAATATCACACGGTTTAAGCTGAATCCCACGTGTGCCTTTATTTTCTAGGTACGTTATTAGTTCGTTTATGAAAAATGTAAACAATTTTGGCGAAGCCAAACAACCCCGTTTTAAGCCGATGTTACTCTGAAATTGCTCCGTTAATCCAGTGCTGGTGCGAACGCGCGCTTTCACGGATTTATACATCCCTTTTAGCACTTTTAGTAAGTTACCGTTGACATTAGATTGAATCAAGACTTCCCATAACTTGTCTCTCACCACAGAATCAAACGCGGCTGTAAAGTCAATAAAAGCTACATATAGTTTCCGGCGCTTCTGCGATAAGGTTTTATAAATCAAAGTCTGAAGCACAAAGGCGTTGTCGGTAGTTGAATAACCCTCCCTAAAGCCCGCTTGCGATTCGTCTATTTTTGAGTAAACATTTGCGAAAAAAGTCAAACGTCTATTTACTATGTTAGTAAATATTTTGCCAAATATATCTAGTAGTGAAATTCCTCTATAATTAGGAGGCGAATTGATATCACCTTTTTGTAGATTGGGATTATAATGGCGGAGCACCAGCACTCAGGGAATACGCCTGTGGAAAATATTCGATTAAAAAGAGCTAACATTACTGGCATAATGGTTTCGTGCGCCTGGATGAAAAACTGAGGGGGTATTCCATCTGGCCCGGCGCTATTTGACGCATTTAGGCTTTTTACGCTATTTAATATTTCTTCTTCCGTTATTTCATCATTGAATATAGCGTCTTCGACTTCGCTTAGCTCGTCATTGGGAAGATTAACAAGAATATCAATGCTATCTAAGTTCGCGCTAAACAAGGATTCAAAGTGTTCGTACCAATCACTTTCGGAAATATTCGCGGTGTCCATGGCGTTTTGTCTTCCGGTTAAGGATTTCATTTTTTTCCAAAATGATCTCGGACAATTAACACTTTTAACCAGGTCATCGAGTTTTTTGTTATAAAATTGATATTTAGTTTGATCACAAACATCATTAAAGCGACGTTTTGAATCTATGTACAAGTTGAAATCGACATCTGATCCGGTAATGCGAAAGTTTCTAAGAGCTTTAAGCTTATCCGACTTAAGGCTGCGACAAACCTGATTAAACCACGGAGCACGGTGAAGGGAAGCATCAGACTTGCGTTCATTAACACAACATTGTAAACAGAGTTTGATATCACTCGCAATCGAGCATACCATCTCGTTGACATCAACCGACATATTCCTTATTTTACATATAGCATTGTTTACAGTCGCAGCACTAAATACAGCTGTAATATTCTCCTTCAGTTTTGGCAATGTAAATTTGTTAAAAACCTATTTGGTGTAGGTTTTTGAATTGTGAGTTTTACCTTGTTGACAATCGATAGCAATATTAAAACCAAACTCAAGAGGCAGGTGACAAGATTCGGTTCGTTCGCCAATTGAAAAATGCTTAATATATGTAAACAGCTCTTTGCATAACAACAAATAATCTATTACACTTTTGCCGTTACTACCCAAGTACGTATAGTCGCCTATACCTTTGTCCTCCCCTAATCTACCGTTCAAAATAAGTAGTGAGAACTCTTTGCAAAACGTAAGTAAGCAACGACCCTGTGAATTGCAGACTGTGTCACATGATGTCCGTTTATCGCCGAAACTGGAATGACCGACTGGTCTCTCAAAAAAGGGACACTGTCAATCTCATCGTTATCTATAAAATCGTTTTTGTTCGCAGACCGTGCATTAAGGTCACCCATGACAAGTAAATGATTGTTACCAAAGTCGACATCTAGACTACATAATGATTGTTCAAGCAATTAAATACCCTGGAGGTTCTCGTCCCTATAACTCGGTGATCCTAATGGGGGGAAGATACGCACAACATGCTAAAATAGGTCTAGGTGTTGCAAACACCCGTTTATCGATAGATAGGTAAAAACAAAATTTGCATGAGGAAGCTATTTGTTTTATGTAATCCTTCAACGAGTTATGGACGAACACCGAGACTCCAGCCATTGGTCTACCGTTGACTTCATATTGAAAAGCATTTACATGGAATTATGTATAGTTTGGGAAAATGCTAACCATACGACTATCGTCAATCTCCCATGTTTCTAATAAGCAAAAGATTTTAAATGATTCTAAATATTGCACCACGTCACTAAATTCTAGCTTAGTTTTAGCACCGTCAATGTTCCAGCAGCAAATATGATCGTTTCTAGTGCCAGACAAGCGTTGGCCTAATCCCTATTGCTGCGCTTCCATCGGGGTATTGGCATGTTCAGTTCCAGGTAGAACATCGGTGACGGCGGGCTGTGTGTGGCTTTTAAAGGTTCGGCTATCGTTGGGCTATATAGGCTTGTCTTTTACTTGGAGTTTTCCATTGAAAAAGTAGCCTGTTTTACCCAATTTATGTATTGATCTCAAGGTTTCACGTTGTTTGAAGGTCAGATCATCGCCAATCCTGATCGAGCTGGTCCTTAGTAGTGCACGACCCTCGTAATCCCGGAATATGTCGTCATAAAAACGAAAGGTCACTATCAAAAGGCTTTCCTTGGTAGCATCGTTTGATGAAATTACTTTCACGTATTTAATATCATCTTTGGACCAGTTTATACGGATTCGCTACTTTCAACACTTTGTTAATACCAATGGATTTTAACGGATCTTGATTATTTCTCGCGTCAACCTTAAGGCCAAATAATCGCATATTGTTCGATATGTGATTTCGTTTGAGTTCCTCTATTTCATTTGAGAGAGCTGCTATAGTGTCGTGTTTACTACCGATATGGTCAGGCAGGGCGTCTATGTCGAGTTGAATGACTTCTAAAGAAGATTCAATATCTGTTACTCGACATTCGTTACTGACGACAATGTCTGCTGTGGCCGCCTGTTTAGCGAATGGAGATCTTGGCCAATCTTCAAATTTTCGTGTATTAACAAATCGACGTCACTTAGTATGGACGTTATGTTGATGCGGATAGCGTTGAACTCGTCCATTAGGCGATTTTCGGACAGTTTTATCTCTGATAACATTCTACGCTCTGATGCTGCTACGGCTTGTAGAAGGTTATCAAGCTTCACATCGAGATCGTTTGGCCATGGGTTAAGTTCAACGTCAGAGGAGAGCAACAACAGTCGCTATGCTATATTAGCAACATAGTTTGCCACTTAACCGGAGATCGCACACGGTGAAGATACGAACTCCGTCTCTTGATATATAGACGTGCCCTGGAGTAGGCATATACGATGCCTGTAGCATTGCCGTTTGTTGAAGGCCGCAGTTGTCCTTGTTGGGCATAGGTAACGACACAGCACTATGAGCGGCAGTAACAAGGCAGTGGTGGTAACACATATACATCATGGCATACTCACTGCAAGTGCACGATATGCTATATCCGAAGAATTGACACATGGGCGGTAATCGATATCAGTCCCGTGGAAAATGTGCCGATGCCCCTTGTTCGCAAACGACCCAATGCGCACTCTGTACGTTACGATGTCGATTCCCATTGTTCACTATTGTTTACTATGACAATGTTATTTTACTATGTTCTTACCGATTTTAACTTTTAAACGATGTTTACGTATATTGAGCAGATAACGCTCAATTCTGTTATCCTGGGGGATAATTGTCCAATTTTGGACACATACACTGTTCTATGTTGAGTATCGTGAATAACGTGAAGATCGTGACTGCTAATCCGCTTATAGGTACCTTGACTTGTTTGAGCTGTATGCAATCATACGTGTTCATAATAAACGTGTAGAATTTTGTACTAAAATCCACAAAGTTCATCAAAATAAGTCACGTTTCTACGTAACCCGTATCACAGGGGCATAGTCCATGTTCTGACGCACACGCACATACAAGTATCTTGCGATAATTCCACCGTTTACTAACTTAAATCTTAATTATAACCAGAGCCTAAAAAATGCGACTTATCCTGGTACACACACAATGCACAGCATTTGCTTTATTTCTATCGTCCCATAGATTGATTTGTATGTATTGCCATTTGAATCATCTTGAAGACGCAAATAAATACGGATGAAAGGGGTTCAGACGATGATAATAGTTTACATGAACTGCGTTTATTAATGTCTAATTTAAGAAGTGTTTATAAATTGCATTGTAAATGCTTGGTTATAGCAAAGTATCCACACTAAGTATACGTCGATTTCCTCCGGAGGAATTGACAGAGGAAATCTAGTGTACAATAAATATACGATAACAACAAAAATAATAATATTTTGTTGATTGTAATATGGTTGTGTTTGTATAGAGGTCGGCAAAACCTTCCATTCGACACGACATTTTGTACTTAATACTTTCTGATTCCAGTATTGAATCGGTACAGAAACTTTAAAAGGTTTCCAAGATTTTTATTTTCTCCAGGAAAATAATGTTGACATAAAGTAACTCCGAATTACACTGAAGTGTTTTGACCTGTCGTGGTAAATACGCGATCAGACCTAAACTGAATT